>NC_051154.1:449264694-449292718 GCF_013339745.2 Dermacentor silvarum
CACGTCAGCCTGAGTACCCGCGTCCACATTAATGCTGACTTAGCAGATAGCAGATGTAGAGAGGACCAGCTGCTGGGCGTAGAGACAAAATTCTCTGGCTGTTTTTCCACGCACTCGCACCTCAGTCCAGCGCACCTTCGTTACACAACACCGGATAGTTAGAGAGAAGTCGGTGCGGCCTGTTCGTCAGCATCTGTACCACGTGTCACCTATGGAGCGGGAGGCGATTAAGCGTCAAGTTCAAGAAATGCTAAATAATGACGTCATCCAGCCGTCGACAAGTCCGTAGGCATCGCCTGTCGTACTAGTAAAAAAGAAAGACAACATACTCCGCTTCTGCGTTGACTACAGACGGCTTAACCGAGTCCCCTAACGTGACGTTTACCCCCTGCCACGGATCGATGACGCTTTGGACCGTCTGCGTCATGTTCAGTTCTTTGCTTCGTTAGACCTAGTCAGGGTACTGGAAAATCGAAGTGGATGAGCGTGACCGTGAAAAAACCGCCTTCGTGACTCCCAACGGGCTATACGAATTTAAAGTCCTGCCTTTCGGACTCTGTTCCGCTCCGGCTACGTTTCAACAAATGATGGACACTGTACTCGTTGGACTAAAGTGGCAGACGTGCCTAGTGTACCTAGATGACGTTGTTGTGTTTTCCAGCACGTTCGATGAACATCTCGCTCGGTTACGAAGCGTCCTTACCGCAATACCGCAATACGGAAGGCAAACCTCTTCATCAAGCCTGAAAATTGTTACTTTGGCTTCCAGGAACTCAAATTTCTAGCACACGTGGTGTACGACCAAACCCATAAAAGCTCGCTGCCGTTGCCGAGTTTCCTCGTCGTAAAGACAAAAAGGCAGTTCAGCGGTTCCTGGGCCTCTGCGCTTACTACCGTCGTTTCGTTGAAGGCTTCTCAAGGATTTGCTGAACCTCTCACGAGGCTGACGCGACAAGATGTGCCCTTTGCGTGGACGGAAGACCAGGAGCAGGCATTCGCCGAATTGCGCAAACGCCTTCAATCCGCCCTAGTGCTGGCGAGTTTTGATGGCACCGCGGCAACTGAAATTCACAAAGAGGCAAACAACGTAGGACTCGGAGCCATTCTGGTTCAATGGCAAGATGGCGCAAAGCGTGTAATTGCTTACGTGAGCCGTAGTCTCACAAAAGCAGATGTTAATTATTCATCCAGTGAAAAAGGAAGTTTAGCAGTCGTGTGGGCCATCAGCAAGTTAAGAACGCTGACTGCTTGTCACGTTCTCCTATTCCCTTGACGTCCTCCGACTTGGAGCGAGATTTGCCGTTTCTAGGTGTCGTCGATGTGGTGCGCATGGCTGACTATCAGCGTGCAGACTCCGAGCTGCTTCCATTCATTCGGTTACTCTAGGGAGCTGAGAGAGAGAGAGAATAAACTTTAATAAACGCTATCGCTAGTTCCTCTGCCTCCGCAGCGCTCACTCTGGAAACCGACGATGCATTTATTTCGGTCCCGTGATTGTCGACTACGCTGGTGACGAAAGCGGTGCTTCTTGCGGTGCTGGCCGCGTCTACGTACAAGACATTGGGGTGGTTTCCATACTTTCTCGCGAGCGCCTGCGCTCGGGCTTGTCTCCGTCCGATGTGGAAGTTTGGGTGCATGTTCCTGGGAATCGGTGAGACGTACATAGTTTCTTGTATTCGTGTTGGGATTTTGGTCAGTGCGCTGGTCTTCCGTACGGAATATCCAAGACGTTCCAAGACGCAGCGTCCCGCTATTGTGCGTAGTAGTCTTTCCTTCTGGCTTACCAGGGGGGCCTCTATGATTTCCCGTGCGTTATTGTACACCCCTGTCTCCTCGAGGCGAAAAGTAGCCATTCCGGGTGGGAGTCCGAGCGCTTGCTTATACGCCTTGCGTATCAGCCGGTCGAGTACCTCCACTTTCGCGTTCCTTAAATTTAAATATGGTGCCGAGTACACAATGCGGCTCACAATCAGAGCCTGCGCTAATCGAATGAGGTCCTGTTCCTTGAGTCCCCTCTTCCTCCTAGTAATTCGTTGAATCATGCGCAAGATCTGCATGGTCGTGTTTTGTAGCTTCTGTATGGCGTATCCTCCGCCCCCGTCCTTTTGTAAGTGTAAGCCGAGGATCCGAAGTCTGTCTACCTTGGTAATCTCTCTAGGACCTATTCGCAGGTGGATGGTTGGTGCCGGGGCTGTTAATCGTCCTCGTGAGCGCTTCTCGATTATGAGGAGCTCCGACTTCTCCGGCGCGCATTGCAGTCTGCATGTCTCCGCATAACTTGCTACGACGTCTACTGCCTCCTGTAATGCCTCTTGTTCTTCTCCTATGGACCCTCCGACCGTCCATATCGTGATGTCGTCTGCATACAAGGCATGTCTGATCCCCGGTATTTTGTCGAGTTGGGCTGGGAGTTTCATCATGGCCACATTGAAAAGTGTCGGTGACAGCACTGCTCCTTGTGGCGTTCCTCTGTTAGGTGTGTCTATTCGCTGTGACCTCACATTTCCCAGCCCTATTGTGGCTATGCGATCAGTGAGAAAAGCCCTCACGTAGCTGTACGTTCGTCGGGATCACAAGCAGTAATGCAGGGCCGTCGGGGTGAACGTAGTGGCGGTAGAGTACGCCATCTTGAAGCTTGAATAAGTGAAGGGAACTGTCGGCAAGTGACGATTCCAGGCGGTCAATGATGATACGCAAGGACGGGTCACGGCGCTGCTCGTCGGTAACATGTAGCAGTGGAAAAACAGAGAGAACGCAGGCGTTGGTGTCAGTATCAGGCGTAGAGGTCGGGTCGTCGACTGGGTAGCGAGAGAGGCAGTCTGCGTCCTGGTGTTGGCGTCCCGACTTGTCACTCTGTAGGGATATTCTTATAGACGGAGGGCCCAACAACTGAGCCGGCCAGTAGGATCCTTGAGCGACGAAAGCCAACAGACCGCATGATGGTCTGTGATTACTGAGAAGGGCTTGCCATATAAATATGGGCGGAACTATGAAACAGCCCAGACGACAGCAAGACATTCGCGCTCGGTAATCGAATAGTTGTGCTCTGCAGTTGTCAGGAGCCGGTTAGCGTAGGCTATAACACGGTCGTGTCTATGTTGGCGTTGCCCGAAGACGGCGCCGATCCCATAACCAATAGCATCGGTTCGGACCTCTGTAGTGCGGACGGGTCAAAGTGGGCCAAGACAGGTGGATTGGTGAGAATCTTGATAAGGCGTGAGAACGCGGCAGCTTGAGGTGAACCCCACGTAAAAGGCACGTCTTTCTTCTGAAGTTCAGTGAGCGGTCGAGCGATTGCTGCGAAATCCTTCACGAACCGTCTGAAATAAGAACAAAGCCGACAGAACTCCGTACGTCTTTGACAGACTGAGGTACAGGAAAAGTGGTTACTGCTCGAATCTTCTCCAAGTCGGGTTGTACGCCGGAAGCATCGACGAGATGGTCTAGCACTGTAATCTGTCGGCGCCCAAAGTGGCACTTCGATGAGTTTTATTGAAGCCCAGCCTTGCGGAAGACGTCAAGGATAGCTGCGATGCGCTCAAGGTACTTCTCAAATGTAGGAGAAAACACAAGGACATCGTCGAGCTAACAAAGACAAGTGCACCATTTGAAACCTTGAGGCAGAGAATCCATCATCCGTTCGAACGTGGCGGGGGCATTGCATTGACCGAACGCCATAACCTTGAATTGGTAGAGGCCATCTGGAGTGACGAAAGCGGTCTTTTTTTGATCTTGCTCATCTACGGAAATCTGCCAATAACCAGATCGAAGGTCCATGGACGAAAAGTATTTGGCACCGTGAAGACAATCAAGAGCGTCGTAGATTCGTGGTGAAGGGTAAAGGACTGTTTTGGGATTCGGTTTAGGTGGCGGTAATCAACGCAGAAACGCGACGTGCCATCTTTTTTTTTTTTTTTGACGAGCACGACCGGCGACACTCAAGGACTCGACGAGGGCTCAAAAATGCCATTGACGAGCATGTATACTTACTTCCTGTTGAATAACTTCCTAGCATCGGAAGTTAGGTTAAGCATCGGAATAATTTCTAATGCTTAACAAGGGACGTCTGACCAAGTGGTCGATTGTCAGTGTCAGATATGTCGCGGTAGGAAAGCAAAAGGCGATATAGGGTGGCTGCTTGAGTAGGTGCGTGGTCCGCAGCGACCATGGAACGTAATGAGCCGTCGAGGGTCATGGCATCCGGCGGGTAATCAGGTGGATCTGGAGACGCGTCGGCTGCAAAAGCAGTGACGTGGGCGTCTGTCACTGACTAGAGCGTGGCCACCGCTATGCCTTGCGGTAGCACTTGCTTCGTCAAGCCAAAATTGATAATGATGAGGCACATCCGATTAGCGGCAAGGGTTACGACGGAGTGTGGCATAGAGCTGTCGCGCGCCAGGAGAATATCAAGAATAGGTGCGACAACGTAGTGGCCATCAGTCACGGTTGTCGTTGAGGCCAATTCGACGAAGGTTAAGGCTTCTGGAGGTAAGCGAGCAAACGCTGTAGTGCAGAGGCTGTTCGGTTGTTCGGGGCGAACGTCTGAAAAAAAAGGAAGCTCGAGGCACAGTGTACCGGCAGAACAGTCGATGAGGGCAGAATGCGTCGTCAGAAAGTCGAGCCCAAAGATTAGGTCATGAGGGCAACTGGTCAGCACGGTGAACAGGACTGGAACTTGGCGGCCAGCAATTCCTATGTGAGCGGTGCACATACCACTGACGGCTGTATGCGTCGCCCCATTGGCGACGCATACATAATAAATAAACATATATAGCCTTTGCTAACAATTGTCTATTTCTCGCTTTATGGCCAAAGCGATTATATCGACACTCCAGGCAAATTTTCGCTGTTGTCGTCGCCGTGATGTTCCGTATTAAATCCAAAAGCCATATAAATGAGCGACCCATACACTGTGGGTGCGGGAAAAACCACGTAACAGTGAGCCGAAAAGTATGGCGGCTTGATGTTCATTATCTTCTCACGCGCTCAATATTGGGGTTAGTTGTAGGTCACGTAATCAAACGCGACTGGTAAGGAGAGCATGCGTCTTCTCCTCTGCCCCTGCCGTAGCTGTGAATGACTGTGTGCGGCTGACGCTTATGCGGCCCGCGTGCCATATCTAATTGTTGGTTATCATTCGTGGGCGCAATAATAAAGAGTGAGCAGCAGAGATGGCTGCTAACTTCATGAGCACTGCCTTCCTTACCGGCCTGTATTTCCGCGCCCCTAGTGTTTTAGAGTTAAGACACAGAGGTCATTGCAGACCACTGACAGATGCCGTCTGTAGTGGACATAAAAATAGGCAGATAATGATAACGGAAATAATGAAATCTAATTTTCGGAGACGCGGTGAATCGCGCGGCTATACGAACATTTGGCCTCAGCTGCCGGTGTTCTTCATAATGCTTGCGTTGTGAAAGAGAGTGCTCAAGGTCATCCAGTGAGGTATTTACATGTTTACATGGTCCATGCATTACACTATGCTTGCTATTTCAATTTCAGGTGAATGTTTACTACAATTTATATGGCCACTATAACTAACTTATAGACTCGTGTAAGGACCGCACTTTTCTGTCGCAATTTTGACGGGCCTTTCATGGGACCGGGCCATTTGACGTCATTTTTCCAACTACCAGTATTAAATCCGTCGTAAACCTCCACGATCGTCTCCTCTCTACATCCAGTAGCGACGCGCGAAAGAACGCTGCGCGCGACAATTCGCTGTCAAGCGCACGGAACAGGATTGCTTCTCGGTTGGATGTCAATTTTTTAATATTGGCTATCAAGTTGGGGGTGTTGCGCTTACACGGGTGCGATCCTTACACGGATTTGCACGGTAAGGATGTTGTTCCGTGTAATTGTCTTCTACTTCGCTATCACCAATACTGTTTCGCCTTGCCGGCCACACTACCCTCTTTTTTTTAGTACTTTGAGTCCGAGTATAAGCGCTGCTGGGCATGACTTCTAGACTTCTATTTATTCTGATTTCGAGTGAATCTAGCTTGGCATCATTTCGTTACTGAGTGAATTCTATATACAAGGTGTTTCAACGAACACTTTCAAACATTTTTCAGAGGTTGTCTGTGGCAGATAGCACAATTCAACTCGTGAGTTTGTCAACTCGAAGAGCCGGACAATACTTGCATAAAAAATTGAAATGCATAATCGGCTAAATAACAAAATTAACCAATTAAGTTTTTAGCTAATCACCTTATGATTGCAATTTACAAATTCTAGCGGTGGAGTTCGGATCCACTTTGAACTAATTCTCAGGCTGACACCAGTGTCGAGATATTAATTCTCTAACTTTGCGGAGAAATGCATTGGCGTGCATGTCACGTTCTTAACAAAATGTCGTTTTTTCATCGAAGCACAAAAGTATGAATAGATATATAACTTATATGAATAGATATATAAACCACGATCTGATTATGATGCACGCCATAGTGGAGGACTCTGGAATAATTTAGACCACCCGGGGTTCTTTAACGTGCACCTAAATCTAAGTATGCGGGTGTTCTGACATTTGCAGCCGCCGTGGCCGTTATTTGATTCCGCGACCTTATGCTTAGCAGTCCAACACCATAGCCACTAAGCAACCATGGCGGGTAAGCACAAAAGTAACTGGAACCCCAATGCATGCCTCCGCAATTTTCGGGAATTATCTCTGAACTGGTGCCATCCTGAGAATTAGTTCCTAGTGCATCCGCCTTGCGAACTCCACGGCTAGAATTTGTAAATTGCAACATGGTCCATAAGTTAATATGTTAAAAACCTAATTGGTGAATTTTGGTTAATTAGGCGAATATGCATTTAAATTTTTTGGGCAAGTAATGTCCGCCTCTTCGAGTAGGCCAGCTCATGAGAATTGTGCTATCTGCCACAGGCAACTTTTAATAAAAATTTTTGAAAGTGTTTGCTGAAACACCCTGTATTTATGGCCTATGCATGCAAGAGGCGATGTTTCCATCCCTAATGTGTGAATGTAAATAATTCTAAGAGCTTTTTTTGTCGCCAGTCGTTAGCATTGCCTACTGGAAAGAGAATCAATATTGAGACACATATCACTCACATGCTTTTCAGACGCCGTTGAAGAAGACTCTGCCGATGGGGTCACTGAAGTCTGCAGGTTTTTTTTTTTCAGGGTCCAAAAAGCATGCAAAGTAATTTGAAGTGAGGTGAACATACATAAACATATTCATTCTCTAGGCATAGGCTATCCATTTAGTTGTCTACCTCCTTCTCTTTAAAAATATAATAAACTGTGTCCTGTGTATATATATAAATATATTGTGACTGTGCATGATGTTCTCAGTGGAAATGTAAAAAAATTGTTGAAGTGAAGAAACACAAATGAGGTAGCCGCCGCTGGTGCTTCTAATGTGCTTGGCCTCCTATTGTCAGGATTTGCCGAATTAAAGCGAAAGTATAACAAGCCGTCGTGTACGTCCGCGCCAACAATGATGCCGTAAGCTTTTAGCCACAACAAACGTGAAAAGGTAGAGGCAACGCAAAATAATCCTCAAAATATGTGGGTACCAGAACTCCGGCAATGACACTTTAGGGGCGGTAGGTGTGTGTGTGTGTATGTGTGTGTGTGGGGGGGGGGGGCTCAGCCTCCCCGGGAAAACTCCGGAGGGGGCTAGAGCCCCGGAGCCCCCCCCGTTGTCGGCGCCTATGGTCGACAACATAGGTTAGCGCTCATTATGGACACTTGGGCTCCAGTATCAACCAATGCCGTCAACGGAACACCATTTGCGTCTACTTCAATTAGGCTCCTGTGCGTGAGGAGCGACAACGGATGATTTGGACAGGACGAACGTGAAGCAGCACTTCCTCGAAGAGCTGCATGGCCTAGTTTACCGTCCGGCGAGTTGACGAGGAAAAGCGGCGAGGTTGGGGCGACGGCGATCGCATGGAGGAGCGGCTGTCAGGGGGCATCTGACGGCGAGGTGCATAACGGCGAGCGTCAGCGTATGGGCGAGGAGCACGGAATGAGCTCCAGTATGGCGGCATCCAGGTGGTGCGGCAGTGGCGGGATACATGGAGAACTCGGTGGCAGCGGGAGCATATCGGTTTGTCGTCTGGGGTTTGCCATTCCGCAGGATTGCGTGGTCTGGGAGCGAAACACTGGTCATTGCAGGTTGTGGCCATAGGAATGGGTGCCGAATCAGGTCGGGCGACAAAGTAGGCGTTAGGGATGCCAAGGTTGGCAATTTCTTGCTGCACAACTGCTTGAATAACGGAAATAGTGGGGGCCGCTTGGTCAAAGGTACCATCAAGGGGTTGTGGGTAAAGTGGGCACGAACTCGGCGAACGATACGCGTGACGTTCTCTTGAAATGGTCGTGTGGAGTTAAGAGTGGATCGAGAGACGTGGGCAGGTGTGTTTGGGAGCCGGGAAAACTGTGGGATACGCGGCGGCTTGTGGCTACCTAGAAGTGGCGGAATTCTTTGACGATGGCGTCGACAGCAGAAACGTCGTTATAGACGAGCAAATTGAAAGCGTCATCCGCGATGCCTTTTAGGACATGGCCCACCTTGTCAACCTCGGTTATGTGCTCGTCGACTTTCCGGGAAAGCGCGAGCACTTCTTGTATGTAGGAGACGTACGATTCCGTCGATGACTGGACACGGGTGGCAAGCTCTTTTCGCGCTGCCTGCTGGGGACCTGAAGGGTTGCCAAATAGGTCACGAAGCCTCTCTTTGAAAATGTCCCAGCTGGAGAGCTCGGCCTCATGGGTGTGAAACCAGACACGCGGTGTCCTGTCCAGATAAAAGATCACATTGGCAAGCATGGTGGTAGGATCCCAGTGGTGGCTTTTTCTAACACGCTCATACATGCTTCGCCAGTCGTCGACGTCAGCGCCATTTTGGGCGGAGAATGTTCCAGGATCACGGAGACTGGGAACCGTAACGTACGTTGTGGTTGGCGCCGCAGGTGTAGGCGGCGCTCGAGTGATGGCGCCCGCGCGCTTCGTTCAACCAACCAAATACAACACGCGTGTACCAATACCACGCCTGAGAAAGTCGAAAGAAAAAAGATGAGGGTTCAATAATTATTCGTATTGCTTCTAAATAAGCCAGAAACGTTAAAACTATGCGACATGTAAAATGTTGCCTATTCCTTGAAAGCATAAAATAAATGAAACGCAGAGTTCTCTTTGGATGTTTGGAAACCTAGCTAAAGTCAGCAGCGTGATACTTTGGAAAACTTGCTTACAATTTTTTAAAGCCGTATTAGGTCAACACGCAATTACGATCGCACATAAACTTGGCGCATTGCATGTTCCCCCTATGTTCGCAACATTTGACCTCAGTTGTAGTTGTGAATATGCCAGCACAGCCGTCTAAGTTTTACACCGACCCGCCGCGGTGCCTTAGCGTCAATGGTGTTGCGCTGCTAAGGACAACACGAGGTCGTGGGTCAAATCCCAGCCACGGCCAAATCCCGGCTGCGGCGGCCGCATCTCGATGGGGGCGAAGTGCAAAAACGCCAGTGCCCCGTGCATTGGGGCACGGTCGAAATACTCCGATGGTCAAAATCCATCCGGAGACACCCACTACAGCGTGCCTCGTAAACAAATCGTGGTTTTGGCACTTAAAACCCCAGAATTAAAGTTTTACACCGCTCGTAATGAAGAGACTATGAACCACTTCCAGACGTATTCTACTGAAAAATGGGCATTTCACCCATTCATTTGGAATATTGGCTACACATTACCCATACCGTGCCCCTAATTGTACCCAGATATAAGCACAATGCCTTGTTTAGCTCACCGAGGACACCGGAGAAACAAACTACGAATCTCGTGTGATGCACGAAAACACATGGCAAAACGAAGGTTTAGTAATTATCGGCAACACTTGCAACACAGCAGAAAAGTGAAAGTTTCGCAACGCATTGCGCTTAGCGTTCTCTCTATTTTCGCGGAATTTCAACCGTCTCTCGTGCTGTTGTTTTAGGAGTCTAGAAAACATTTCGAATACCGGCAGTATGAAACCCTGCAATGGTTATCCTCATCAACCTATATTTATGTCGACTGCAGGACGAAGGCCTCTCCCTACGATCTCCATTTACACATGTGTTGCGCTAGGCCATTCCAACTTGTGGCTGCAAATTTCCTACCTTCATCAGCCCACCTAGTTTTCTGCTTCCCTTCTCCTGGTGCCCATTCTGCAACTCGAATGGTACACCGGTTATCCATTCTACGCTATACATGGCCAGTTCCATTTTTTTTCTCTTAATGTCAATTCTAATATCGGCTTCAATGAGTAACTTTCTACAAAGGCTGTAATGAATCTATAAGGAATAAACATTTATCGCTTGCCACTGAGAACATTTTGCTTCGTATTTCAAATAAATAATAACACCCTGCCCCGCATAGTTTACCCAGGATACCGAGGAACAACACCTAAATGCCTTGTACAACGCATAAAAATTTAAAGAAAGCGACTATTTAGTAACTGTTTCCAGAGCACGTAAGCAATCAACACAGTGCAAATTTTCGGTACACGGCACCAAAAAGTGACCCTATTTGTTTTGAAAATATGAAATGTTTGCCGTTCTTGCTCCTGTCGGGAAACCAGTAATAATGTAGCTCTGATTTAGAAATAGACTGAAAATCTAATCTACAAAGTCAAAAGTGACACATGCCTTTAAAACAAATTGACAAATTCGTGTCAGTGTTCTATTGGTATTGAAGTGCCTCTGCACGATCGACCAAGGTCATTTTCATGAAAATATCTACGATAAGTCGTGATTACACAATGAAATTTGACAGTTATACCTGTAAGGGGTTTGATTAGATTTTTGATGGTGATAAGATACTGAGACTGCAACGCTGTGTAAGCTATCTCTAGACAAAGATTTGAACGTTGCAGCATTTGATAATCCAAGGATTTCATACCGGAGGGCACACCACTCGTTGGATGCGGCTAATTATAATACTTTATCTGGACCTCCCCCTCGCCCGCAGTTAAATATAGCAAGCTGACTGAGTTTTCAAATGCGGATATAGTGGTCCCAAAAAACTGGCCACGATGCAAGTAGCGCAAGTTGACATTTGTTAGGGCGGGTACTGTCCAGCGCCTACGCACCGCGATCGTGCATGACGAATCCCGCGTGTAGTCCGCTACAGTGCGCCCCGAGGATGCACAAAAATGTCGGCCATTCCACTCCGTGAAGATGGATCACAACAAATGGAGGGTACACGTACCCGTTCACAATGCTGAACGCAGGCAGTTTTTCCTTGATTAAAGATTCCGTACACCTAACGCAAACTCACCAAGGTCTTCTCCACGAGTATCGTAATGTTCATTCAACACTTCCAAGGCATTGCGTCGCTGTTCGTCGCAGCGGATCACACTGATGAGGTATAAGTTGTCGAACCACAAACGCTTTCGTTCGATGTCTCGAGTTTGCTCGGCAGCGTGGTTAGCAGCATCCGCCCGCTATTGCCTCTTGCGATTCTTCAAAATAAAATTGCTTCGAAATTAAATCAGTCCGTCAAACAAGACAATGAGTGGCTCATACCCCCGTAAATTCGGCCTCCCCATTAAGACGACAGAAGAGAAGTGAAATTCTACGCTGCAATGATGAGCGGCAGCGGAACCACTTGTGGAAGAAGACTACGACAACGAACGCGGGAGCAATGACACGAGCGCGTCAGCGCGGTTGCGCAGGGGTGCCAACGTGCCAGCTGTGGAAGAAGAAGACGACGCTCGAGCGATTGCTGATGATGATAGTTTCTGCGAACAGAGACAGACATTCAGGCTAGACAGAAACAAGATTCGCCTGTAAAAGACAATACTCGATGTCCGAGCAGGGGATGCATATTAAAGAATAGTATTACTTACGTAGCCACTCTATTAATACATAAAATTTATCTTCAGCTGTAGTTTTGATATATTTTCCAGCGCGAAGCCGAAAGTGCCCGTTTTCAAAAGTGAGGGAGCGGGCAATGGCATCTTTTGCCTTCCTGACAGTGGAGGGGCAAGTGCCCTCCTTGCCCCCCTCCTACCCCTTGTAAATACGCCTATGGACGCAGTAGTCGGCTCCTTTGTCCACTAAAGCGGTGATTGCGTAGCCGTGGATAAGCACGCTGAGGTCGGTGGTTCTTCGTCTTGCATTAGGGTTAGGTCGCGGTGTCAGATCATGGCCGCGTCGCATTGTCCCGTTGGTGTTACATCTTGTCGTCACGTCTTCTGCAGGTGGCGTAGTCTTGGCTTCGAGGCTTCGACTTGATGGCCGCGTGTCTTTGCTACGTCACCGAGTAGGATGTTGAAGCGGCGGCGGCGGAGTGTCTTCGGCATTTCGACGAACAGCTATCGCACATACATTGGTTGCTGCTTTTAGTTTGCCAGATATGGGCTAACTGACCGCCGCCGGGTCGGGCCAGTGTATGGTCGGTGCTGCGGCGAAAGGTAGCGGCCGCGAGACGGCGCACAGGAAGATCGTCGCCGTCTCCACGCAGTGGCAGCCAGGTAGTCGGCGATGTCTTCTGGTCGTTCGCTCAGCTGTGGACGCGGCGCGTTGACGGCGAATCGTCGTAGTCCCATCTGGCGGTGTGGGCACCAGAGGTACACGTGGCCCGCTCCTCCGCAGTGATGACAGAGAGGACGACGGTGGGGAATGCGTCAAACGTCAGTCGTCCTTGCAATGCCGCGCGGGACGACGAGTGCTGGCGGCGTGAGCGGGGCCCTGGCGCCGGCCAGGACGGGGAACGTGACAGCGGGCTACTGCGGCGTAGCTCATCGTTTCCGGCTCAGGCCGCGGTTATTCAGAGACTCCAAGTGAGTGCTCGATCACCTGTCGGACGATGTCAGCAATGGAGGCTACTTGAGGCTGCGTCCAAGAAAACGTCCTGCGCAGTTCTTCGGGTACAACGGCTCTGATGGTCTCTCGGAGCTCGTCGGAGCCTAGTGCTTGAATTTCGCTTATTCGCGAAGCGCTTGGTATTGCCGATTGCGCATTTCTAGCTACTTCTCGACGCCCGTGACTTCCGTGAAAATTTCTGCGGAGGTCTTGGATAGATTGCGAATCAATTCGCCGCGAAGCTCTTGCTTCACACTACGCATGAGGAAGCGTAGTTTCTTGTTCTCAGACATGTCCGCGTCGGCGTGGCGGAACAGGCGGGTCATCTCTTCCGTGTAGATCGCTATATTCTCGTTTGGGAGTTGCACTCGGGATTACAGTATGACTTCAGGCCTCTCTTTGCGGACGACGCTCGTGAACGTGTTCCACAAGATGCTGCGGACGAAATCCCACGTTAGTGTGGAGTTGCGATTCTCGAGCCACATCCTGGTGGCGTCCTCCATAAATGCCGCAGCTTGTCGTTAGAGTTCCAGTTGAATGTAGCGACCCTCTCGTATGTCTCCAGTCAGTTTTACGGGTCTCCAAACGATGATCCGCGGAACGTCGGTTGCTCGCTGGCTGTTGCAGCACAATTAGGGACACTGGGGCTGCCGTTGTGGTTGTTGACCTGGCCACCATGTTCCTGGGCGTCTCAGGTAGAAGTACGTGCTCTGGAGGCATAGATTGTAGCCTGCGGCTTGCTCGATGGTCCGGGGTGAAGCTGGTGTTGTCTTGGGGTTGTGGCTTTGAAGGGGGCGTCCGGTACATGAACGCAAAAACACCTCCACGAGATTTCACGTCAAGAACACAGTAACAATACTGTGAATGACAAAACTAACTCTTTATTGGGCTAACCTGTGCTCACAGAAGCAAGTGACACTCGAAGCACAGCGAGAGCGTCGAACACAGTCAGTGATCGTCCAAAATCTGTTCTGCGGATCAAGTGCGTTGGCATTGATATACGACTCGCGGAACGGTCCAGCTTAATCGCTGGTGCCGGCGTACCTTCCCGTAAGTACTACACAATTCGTGTCGCGCATATGATCTCATTGCATAAGGTTCGGCGACAACAAACGCAACAGATAGAATAAAGGATAACGTTCGAGTGATTTCCAAATCATGCAGGCGCGTCATGTGCTGAGTGATAACTCTGAGTTGGAGCGGGTGAAATGAAGTCCCCGATAAAAGAATAGATAAGTACACGTGTCCACATATATATTATATATATATTCAAAAAAATGTCACAGTTTCGCCCTAAGGGCGAAGCAATGAATGCGATAGCATCACAGCAATGTCATACGAAGTAGTGTGAGCGGCTTTGGTAGCAATATGAATTGTAGTAAACATGAGCTGATTAAGTAAGCAGGTGTGCTGTGCCGTAAGTAGACCGACATGAAGAGAGACTCGATGACCACGAGAAGGCGCCTGTGAAATGGTGGTGTTGATGAGAAGCGCTTCCCGTGGGCAGCGCGTGCGAAGGGACACACCTGTAGCGCTGCAGTGCTGATCCGGGCAGCATTGCATGTGTAGCGTGCGTTGGAAAATGTGACCCGACTATTACTAACTGAATGAACAAGCGTGGTGTAAGCGCGCACAAACAAACACGAATAGATCACACTGAATGACTGCAGACAACGACTGCCAAAACGCTGGCAGCAAGCATACGCCGCTGCGGGCGAAGGTACGTGCGGTCTATCGCTTAAACGGAAACTGAGCGGCGAATGCACGGCGCATAAAGGTCAGAGCCGTGTGGAGCTAAGAGACGGTGCAGACGAGCGACGAGCGCGGTTGTTGGCGGAGTAGAAGTGCGCCCCCCCCCACCCCCCCGCTCTTTCCGGCGCTGGCTTCCTGCTGCCTTGCTTGCGCGTGGGAGATTGAGTGCGTTCGCTCTCCGTGATAGCGCGCGTCCCCGCACGCTTCCGCTCGGGCATACGGCGCGCGGCGAAGATTTTATCTACAGGGAACCTCACGGCGACGACGGCGACGCCGACGGCAGAAATTCGGTTGAAGTGTCCATATAATTGCTATCGCAATAAAAGGAAAAAAAGACGAACGTTTATGGCATATTTACTGACTGACGTTTCGGCCGGAGGACCGGCCTTCGTCGGTCCTCCGGCATTCGTCGGTTCATGATTCACTCCGACGAAGGCCCGTCCTCCGGCCGAAACGTCAGTCAGTAAATATGCCATAAACGTTCGCCTTTTTTTCCTTTGTTGAATATACCTTCGGGTCTGGCGCGAAACCCTTCATCTTGTACGCATCTATATATATATATATATATATACATACACGGCAATACAGAATCGTCCCATGAACCTCTCACCGCTGCTCAATAGGGAACACGCCTATCAGTCTCCGAGTCTCTTTACGTGCTTCTGACTTTGGAGCTGCCTCACTGGAGAAAGATTCTCCTCGTTCCTTCAGCATTTGCTCCGACGTATTAGAAAATAAATACGGGAAGTTATCTGGCAGGCTGGCCGAAATTGCCGCCTCCGTACTCAGTTGGCCGAAAGGTCCTTCGATCACCACCCTCGCTATTGGAGGGCAAACGCTTTGCTTTTCGGCCACTTGCCGAATCCAAGCGCACTGTCCTGTGAAATCATCGGGAGATACACAGTTAGGGTGAGCTACATCCATCGTTGCCGCAGAGTCTCTCAATACTTTGTACACCCGACCATTCACTGAAAGCTGTCGTATATAAGGCCTCAACAGATGCAGGTTCTTATCGGAGTCCTGAATTGTGGCAAATACCACCTGCTTCTCACAACTCCTGGCCATGTGGCCTTTTTCTCCACAGTTGTAACAGACAACTGTTTTCCGCGTCTCAAGTGCACGCGCACTGTCAGCGGGCGCCCTCGTAGCTTGCTCTACTTTAGGTGCGTCACCATCTTTCTCTTGATGCGTGCCTGGGGATTTTGAAGTCTCCTGTTTAAAATTCCTACGGAAAGACTTCCTACCCTCTGGCTTCCCAAAACTGAATCCCGCTCTGTAGCCTCTCTCTAGTCGTCGCGGCGTACTGCGGAAACTTAGGCGCATTCAGTAATCATCGGCGAGTTCTGCCGCTCTGTCTACGTCTGAATTTGTCATCCGTTCTTGCACTCAAAGCCTTACTTCCTCGGGAATACCTCGATAAAACTGCTCGAGTGCCTTGCACTGAATTACCTTGTCGTGATCGCCGTAGACCTGTGCGCCTTTAAGCCACTCCACTAAGTTGACTTTAATCTCGTAAGCAAAATCCGGGTGAGATTCGTTTCCCTTCCTCGCGTACCTAAAGCGCTGGCGAAAAGCCTCGGCCGACAGGCGATATCTGCGCAACAATGCAGCCTTCACCTTGTCATACACTTCATAGTCCTCCTTACTCAGTCGTGCAATAACAGCTGAAACTTCGCATGGTAAAAGAGTCAACAACTTCTGCGGCCAAACATCTCTACTGAAGCCTACTCTTTCACATGCCCTTTCAAAATCTACGAGGTACAGGGCGATGTCTTCGCCCGTTGTGAAGGGATGCAGAAGGTTTTTCATCTTGAACTCGGACCTACCCGTACCCATGCGACGACCATCGTTCTCAAGTTGTTTAAGCCTTATCTCGTGCTCTCTTCGCGCTTTTCTCGTTCTACGCGCTCCCTTTCTCGCTCGTCACGCTCGCGCCTCTCGCTCTTCTCTCCAGCTTCAAGCTCGCGCCTCTTGCACTCCTCTGCTTTTTGCTTTCTTTCAACAATGGTTTCCCAAGCCTCGTCAGTTTCCTCGACCGTCACATCTTCTGCCTTCATGACGTCGAGAACTGCTTCTTTTCTTTTTGCGGAATCGGCCGAAATGCCTAACTCCTCACAAATTAGAAGGAGGTCCTGCACTCTGAATTTCTCCATAGTGATCTCGTTTGCCTCCAAAGTTCACCCTTCCTAAAATTCGCTATTTAAAGAAGGGGAATTTCCCAAATTGGTGCCCGCCAGAAAACACCAAGTAACTCTCCTAGCAACTACGTACTTCTACTAGAGAGAGTTCTGGCGACATGAAGAGCAAACTCAGGCCCTAAGCCCGTCCTTATCGCTACCATCAGGAGATCGCAGAATTTCCTCTCTTCGCTTACGAAACAATTTTCCTGGCCTCTCCGGCCTTCTCCCAACTCACTTCCTCATTCTGTAAAAGCTCCAATTGTTGACTTTTGCCTACCGCAGGGACAACCAAAATGCCCATCGGCTCACAACTTTTGAGGAGTTCTTGGATTTCAAACTTATCCGTATTTACAGTGCACCCTGTGTTTCTTCCCCTTAGTAACATAGCCCACGAGACACTATATTCTTGGTCTGCGAGATGAAATGACTAACAACTCCAAACCACCATTACCGACTTAGTCACCTGCGCTAATGAGTCTGGCGAAAAGAGAAGCAAACACGTAGCACTCACCACACCGATGCCGCCAACGCCGGCCGATCCCATAAGCTGCCAGCCAATGTTGCGAAAGCCGAAGTCCGAGTGGCCAGGGTAGTTCCATGGATGGTATCGTGCGAGGTGCGAAGAGGATGAGATATCCAGGGAGATTAGAAAACTGTTTTATATACACTGTACATGGTATTTTACAAGAAGGGCTCCATGATATTGGAGCCGTCCACGTGCTAACATCTTTGCATGTAGTAGCGTTTACATCTCTGAGCCTTCTCTACATGGTCAAGCGTCTCTCACAACACTCAAGTCCCCGGTTTCATCCCTTCCGTTTCCCTCTTTCACTCGACGAGGGAATACACTTTAGTTCTTTTAGCCAATGACAGCCTTTGATCAGGTGGCCATATCCCGCACGTGATGTGTCGTCGTTTCCCGCCGGGCTCCGCCTCCAATCTTGCTAGGTTGCCCCCAAACACAGGCAGCGGTTGACACCTTGGGAACCGAACGTTGATGTCGTTCCCCCGGGATTGCCAGACACTGGCCCCTTTCAAGCTTCGCCTCTCCATAACGGTCAGTTCGCGGAACCAGGGAGGGCGATGGCTGTCTCAAAAGGGCGCCAGGTTGGCGCGTCGCAATCGGCGCCGGGCCTCGTCGTGGTTCGGGCGGCGCTGGTAATTCACGGAACCGCACCGAAGGGGCGACGCTGCCATTTAGCGACGCATGAGATAGCCTGGAGGCCAACTGCTAATCCCTCAGTCCCAGGTGACAATTCTCGGCCGCGAGAAAGGGGCGCCAGATTGGCGCGTCTGAGTCGGCGCCGGCCTCCCTTGTCCCGAAGGCCCGCCAGACACAACAGCCTGAAGCCACTAACTACACTGTCTGCCATAGCCCAAGTGGTACCTCATAGAAGTCAAGGCTAATGAGTAAACATCACCACGATGCTCAGCCCCGACGATGCCATAAATTTACCAGCCTCATAAGTACACGCTCAAGTGTGCGGCAGAATACTGCACAGCACCGTACTCGAAGAACATAGCGGTTCAACATTCTACCTGGTTTCGGATCAAATCTGTTCAGCTCGTCGATCTTGCGGCACTTACGCACTTTGTTCAGAGAAGTCACTGCACATATAGTAGGATGCCAGGGGGGGGGGGGGGAGTATCCAAGCGGCGCCGGACGCCCTTCTGTAAAGATGCGAATGCGGTCTCGCAGTACGAAGAAAAATGCGGCCCAAGTGCAACAGCCCGCAAAAATTCCGCACGACTTTTGGATGTTCTGAAACGTCATCAGTGTACCTTTATTTTCACTGCAGGACGAACGCCTCTCCCATTGATATCTAATTACCACTGACATGCGCTAGCTGATTTCAAGTTATGCCAGTAAATTTCCTGATTTCATTACCCCATCTGATTTTCCGCCGTCCTCGACAGTGCTTCCGTTCCCCTAGCACCCACTCTGTAATTCTAATGGACTACCGATTATTTGCCCTATAATTTACGCGGCCTGCACCAGCTCCTATTTTGCCTCTCAATTTCAACTACCACTACCCCACTTTTCTCTCCTAGCGTTAGGCATGACGTTTTTCGTTCCATCGCTTGTTTGAGCGGTCCAGAACTTATTCTCACGCTGCATTATTAACCTCGAAGTTTCTGCCACGTGATAGCACTTGAATGGAATGATTTTGCACTTTTCTTTTCAACGACAGCGGTGAACTCCTGGTCACCATTTGGTAATGCCGGCCGTATGCACTCCGGCCCATTTTCATTCTTCGGTAAATTTCCGTCTCATGATCAGGGTTCCCTGTGAGTAATCGACCAACATAACCCTACACTTGTACATACTCTAGAGCCTGACTGCCGATCATGAATTCTTGTTCGCTTGACAAGTTAATCAATATTTCCTTTGTTAACACTTTCTCGGTTGAGGTCCTCAATCAATTGTTGCATTGCAATGTGTCCTCAGCGTTGCTGAACAGGACAATCTCATCGGCAAGCTGAAGGTTCATCATTGCCCTTGATCCTTTCCAGTCTATTGCTTGAATGCTTCTTCTAAGCATGCAAATAATATAACTGAAGTGATTGTGTCTCATTGCCTGACCATTTTCTCGATAAGTACCACTATTCTTGCGGCTAATTACAACATGTGAAGCCAGAACTATCACTAAGACAGAGTCAAAACCTGAGAAGTTGCGGATACGTGCGCTGTGGCTTAAGACAAATATGGAAGTTACACATAAATTAAATAATTATTGAGTTGTCAAACGCATGCTTCAAGCACCACAGCCTTGATGTGAAGTTCGTCCAGTCCTTGGGTACAATCCATACGATATGCACTTACACCGCTAATTACATACAAATGGCGTAGCTTTGTCTAAACGCACTGAATTAGGAGATAGAACTGTGCGCCACCGGGAGAGCGCACAAGGCAGCATAATTAGAGGGATGAAATGCTGATCTTACTGATAAGACGCGTTTTAGTGACCGCGTTTGGCGTCAGTCACGCTTCACATTGTTTACTTCGTGATACCAGGCCACTGTGACGGGCTTTTTCGCGCCGTCATATTGACCTGACTACTGCGCAGCAGGCGCCGAGCACCGTAAGACTGTTGCCGTCTGGACGGAAATTCTTGCGCTGGATTCATAAATTCCTATGAAGGGTTTCTTAGGTGAGAGTAAGTGAGAGGATGAAACTGTAGAAAGAACAGATAGAAAGGCTGAAAGACGTGAGTGACGTGATTTAGCCCAGGACTGACGTTAGTCTGGGGTTTAAAATAAACATTTTCAGCCAATCATAAGACGACGATGGCTGTCGTGAGCTGTCGCTTTTCATTGTCGTCTGGTCTTCCCATGGCAGGTTGCCTGTTACTGGCTTTGTGCTTGCAAAACAAAAGCTTAGTGGTGTCTTTATGAAAGTTATGCTGCGCGCTTTTTTACCCAAAGCGAAGTGTCTCCAGTGATCTTCTTTCGGGGGTTTTACGTGCCAAAACCAGTTCTGATACGAGGCACGCCGTAGTGGTGGAGGGCTCCGGATTAATTTTGACCATCTGGGCTTCTTTAACGTGCACTACACTGGCGTTTTTGCATTTTGCCTCCGTAGAAATGCGGCCGCCGCGGCCGGGATTCGATCCTGCGATCTCTTGCTCAGCAGCGCAACGCCTTAGCTGACTGAGCCACCGCGGCGGGTGGTTCCACTGATACTCGGTCGTGTGGTTATATAAGTATACATCTATGCGTGTGTGCGTGAGTGCGTGCGCATGCGTGGGTGTGTGTTTGGACTCATGCGACAATTGTTCGCTTCGTTGGTGAGGTGGATTTTATTTCACAGCATCACTCTTGCTCAAGCGGTCCACATACTTTTCGTATCAATAGTTGCACGTGATTTTATTCGCCATTTCTTTTTTTTCTCATCATATTGACGTCCCGATTTGCGAGGATGAACTGTGTGAATTTATTATTTATTTGTTTATTTACAACATATCCTGGAGCGCCGAAGCATTACAACAGGAGAGTGGGTACAGATAATAAAAAAAATAAGCAAAACAGTCGAAGAGTTCAAGATATGATGATCATAAAACGAGGCATTCGTAATTTCAGAAACTGTTATACAAACCATAAAACAGCACATTGAAAGAATAACTATATTAATTAGAAGTTATTGATCAGATGAGCGAAGTGGACACCGTCAGCTGTGACCACCTCCTCTGGTAAAGTGTTCCATTCAGATATTGTCTTTGCGAAGAAAGAGTGTTTCATGTAATTTGTACGACATTTAATTTCTCTAATTTTACGGCTGTGATCCCTCCTGCTTGAGATGTAGTGGGGAGGTTTCATATATTTAACTTTGTCCATACGAGTTGAGTTATTATAAATTGCATGCATTAGTTTCAGCCGGTTTTCCTTCCGCCTTCTGTGAAGAGGTTTCATTCCAATGCTGGCCTTCATTTGTGTGACACTAGCTCCCCGGGAATATTGTTTTAATATGAACCTCACCGCACGATTCTGTATAGCTTCGATTTTATCAATGAACCATTTTTGATGGGGGTCCCACAATCTGGACACGTATTCTAAGTGTGGTCTTACCAGTGATCGGTACGCCGCCATTTTCAGTATTTGATGAGCGCCACGCAGATTCCGAATAACAAGGCTAAGCATGCTGGCTGCTTTTTTAACGGTGTTATCGATATGCTGATGAAATGAAAGATCTTCCGAAAGAAGCACCCCTAGATATTTCACTTCGGGTATGTTTCGAAGTACCTTATTACCCACTGTGTACCTTGTGTTCAGTATGCGCTTCCCTTTGCTAAATGTTACGTAGCTTTTATCTGCGTTGAGATCTAGTTCCCATGTGCTGCACCATAAATTGACATAATCAAGATCAATTTGTCATCGATATGTCATTTACTTCGTCTTTGCCATCCGTCGTACGCACACGCTCGGTCACACTGTAGGCCACAGTATGAGCAAAACCGTAGGCTCGGAAAGTACGTCGCTTCAACTTTGTGCTGAATTTAAACTATTAGCTATATAATAGAAGGCTGAGGCTAACAGCACAGAAGACGACAGAGAATTGTGCAACAGCAACAAGTTTTGATGATTATAAACGTTTAGGCGTTTTTTCATTGTTTCGTCTCACATGAAGAATTATAGCCTCAAAGCGTTGAAAAAATAATCATCGGCAGCCCTATGAGCAAGAAAAAGCTCAAACTAGGAAAAAGATACGATAGAATTGTACTCAAAACACATCAATGAAAAACTTGACGGTTGTCAGGGACGGACACTAATATTTGCTAACACCCAATAAAGTGTCATGATGAGCATGAAAATTCAGGCTACTGGGTGCATACAGAAACACAGCCTATGAACGTTAGGCAGAAGTTCACCGCACAGCATTAATGTTACTGCCTTCCACAGCAGCGCACGCTCAATACAATTATGCACTGAAACAGCTCAATGCACTTTTAGATGACAAATAAGACAGCGCCATCCTCGGCTATCAGTTGTGGAATCTGGCCAATCAGCCGCAACAGCCCGTTCCAACGCATACCTGCGTCAGCTCGAGCAGCACAGATAGGCATATTAATGTTCGTAAGACTGCTACACCCTTATCGTAGAAATAGCTTCTCAAGTCGTCATCTGCGACGGCTGTTTAGGTTTCGTGAAATCCACCGTGGTTGCTTAGTGGCTATGGTGTTGGGCTGCTAAGCACGAGGTCGCGGGATCGAATCGTGGCCATGGCGGCCGCATTTCGATGGGGGCGAAATGCAGAAACACCCATGTACTTAGATTTAGGTGCACGTTGAAGAACCTCAGGTAGTCCAAATTATTCAGGAGTCCCCCACTACGGAATAACTTGAGCATATCGTAGCCAAAGATATCACTGACTTTCTAAACAATATGAATATACTAACCCCTTTTCAACATGGTTTTAGGAAGGGGTTTTCCACTGTTACTCAATTGGTCTCAGTCATACATACTTTCGCATCTATTCTAGATAAATGCGGGCAAATTGATGTTATTTTTTTTTTGGACTTCAAGAAAGCCTTTGATTTAGTTCCTCAGGCTAAACTCATTTTCAAACTTAAACATATCGGTCTTCCAAGTTTTATTGTGGATTGGGTTTCCGCTTACTTATCTAATCGCACACAGTTCGTTAATATAAACGGTTACTCCTCATCCAAACTTCCGGTTACATCAGGTGTTCCTCAGGGAAGTGTTTTAGGACCATTGCTTTTTTAAATATATATTAATGTCATTGTTAATGTTATCCCTGAACCTGTCGAAATAAGGCTATTTCCTGACGATTGTGTTATGTTTAAGAAAATTGATAGCGTAGACGATCAGGTGCTTCTAAACAAATGCGTGAGTAACGTTTATCAATGGTGCAACGAATGGGATATGAAGCTAAACTCTGAAAAAAAAACAGCGTACATGAATGTAACCAGAAAGAAAAATTACTTCTCGTTTCCATATATGCTATCTTCTCACCTACTCAAAGAAGTCAGCGAATATAGGTACCTTAGCGTAACAATAACAAAGAATCTCAGTTGGAATAACCACGTATCTAACATATGCGCATCCGCCTTCCGCAAGCTATGCTTCCTCAGATATAAACTTCGACAAGCCCCTCCATCCGTCAAGCTGTTGGCCTATAATTCAATCATTAGACCTGCCCTCGAATATGCATGTATTATTTGGGACCCACACACTAAGAAAAACATTGATGCTCTAGAAATGATTCAATGTAAATCTATTCGGTTTATCTTCTCTAAATCTGCATGACGGACTCCCCAACTCTTATGATGCAACAAAATAATATCCAGGAACTTAAGCTCTGTCGCAAAATTCTGCGACTAACGTTTCTTTTTCACTTGAAAAAGAACCATCTCGCATTAGACCCTGCTCCGTACATCCAACCTGTGATGTCCCGACTGACTCGAAATCGTCATGCTGGATCGCTAACACCATTTAGAACACGTATCAATACATTCAAGTTTTCATTTTTTCCGCGAACCATTACAGACTGGAACGCTTTGCCGCTATCTTTGCTACAGCACAGTGACTTATTCGACGCATTAACGTCATAATGTGCCGCGCTTTCTTTTGTTTTCTTCTTGCTTTTTTTTCTTTCCTTTTTCTTTCTTCCTTGTCGTGAACCACAGGACTGTTTCCCTAAAGTTGCAATCTTTATAATTGTTTTCACGGCCATAGGGTGCTCATTGATGTGTAAAGTTTATGTATAAATTATTTTTTTTCCTCTCTTCATGATCTGTAATGAATTTTGTTCGATGTTTTTTTTTTTGCTTGTGTAAACCTTTTGATACCCCTCCTGCATGGGCCCTAGCTTGGGCCTGCAGTATTTTGTAAATAAATAAATAAATAAATAAATAAATAAATAAATAAATAAATAAATAAATAAATAAATAAATACGGCGTGCCTCATAATCAAACCGTGTTTTTGGCACGTAAAACCCCATAATTTAATTTCATTACCTAAGGTTTTGTGAATCGACTTACGCTTACTATTGGCGGAAGTTCCGGAGTTCGCACTTGTGCTACCCCTACATCTAGGCATTTTTTCGACTACAGCGCTCGTCTTTGCACCGGCGGGCATCGCAAGCTTGCTGATCTTACGAACAGGTTTAGATTTGTGAATACGCTTGTTTCAGACGATTTTTCCTACGCCAAAATTTGTTCTTAAGTTTGCTTAATCAATTCCGCCCCAGGTGCCGTGCGGTGTTGCATAATAGGCATGTCAGAATTTGTGCAATATGGGTGATTCGTGGTGTGCGGTTATCGAATAAGCTGTCCACATCTTATTCACGAAATGCCTAAAGGAGTACGTACTGGCGCAGAATAGGTTTAGTGATATTTTTCTTTCTTGTGATTTGCTAGATAGCTACCGGCTCGCGGTATGAGGACGCACTTCGTCGTATAGATAGATGTATAAATAGATATATAGATAGCTAGTTAGATAGGTAGATAGATAAATATTTTATTCATGTCAATTGGAATGCATTAATAATCAGGCCTACCAAAGCCTAAAGGGCTTGAGTGGCAGCGCTTGGCAGACAGCGAACAATGACATCAATATACAAAAAAGAAGAAAATACAGACGTTCTAGAGATCCTGGCTACATTACTTGGTAGCAGAGAAAACTATATATATATATATATATATATATATATACAGAGACAAAACAGCTACATATTCAAAAGTAATGACAGCATTTTGGCATGAAGTCAATAACAGCATATACGAACAATTTATGGGACAGGAAGCGACGTAGTGATGGATCGCAACGTTTTTTTTTTTTCAGACCGTATATAGATTTAGTGCGGAAAGCACTAGGTGGTAGGCTATTTAAACAAACAGGTACAGGGTCGACCACATGTAAGGTGAACACCTCATTAGTATTGAAGCCGGTAAAACTACAGCGTTTATTTTACTTCACGAGTGAAATGTTCGTTATACGATGTGTAATCATGGTTCGATAAACACAATAATGATTTTTCGAATTATGCACTGAACATCAGCTTCTATGATGTCTTGAATACTAATGAGGTGTTCACCTTAGATGCGGTCAACCCTGTACATAGTATTGACATGTGCGTTTTCCATACCGGGTTGTACCGGGTTCTATGTGCAATAAATAATGGAATATACCGTCATGTTTTGTAAGAAATGCAAGACGCATGCTTAATGAAGTGCAGATTCTCGGCGTTGGGTTTTATTGTAACATCTCTTCTTGACGTCATGAAAACTGGCTGATCACGTGTTGTCACTCATTCATGGATCGGCGCAATGGTTGTCTTGCCAAAAGGTCTCGACGACAGGTAACAGAAAAAAGAAGGTGAGAAGAGTGTGGCAGAGTGGGAAGCTAGTATTAACCCGTTTTTAATTAGGAGATGCTTAGTGTGGAAGGGAAAAGAATGACCTATGCGGCGCTCGTCCAGCTTTCTGCGACACGGCCATTGTGTGGCTTGCAATCACACTCCACGCTACTTGACGCATGCGTCAGCGGTCTGTGCTACCGCGTGAGCACTACGTTTATTCTTTGTCACATCTAGAAAAACCACACGCCAAGAAGCCGTGTTTACTGAGCGTACATC
Organism: Dermacentor silvarum; assembly: GCF_013339745.2. Lineage (NCBI taxonomy): Eukaryota > Metazoa > Arthropoda > Arachnida > Ixodida > Ixodidae > Dermacentor > Dermacentor silvarum. The sequence continues at coordinate 449,290,538 of NC_051154.1, forward strand.
TTTAACAGGTCACATTGCAAGAGGATATATTTAGCGATATTTTTGTGCGGTTAAAGTGCTTTGGCATCATAGTGTAATTTCGGCGTCGGCAGATATTTAATGGGACGAAAGAAGCAGGCCAGATAATTCACGTCTCAGAACTCCGTTAAAGTTTCTCGTGTGTGTTGTTCATGTTATGCTGCAGAAAATGAAATGCAATTTATTTCCTGTTCATTACTGAAAAAACATCAGAGTAAGAACATAGTTCTGAGCAAACACGTTACATGGTTTTGGTAAAGTGAGGCATCTTTTGCGCAATTAAGGCAACTTTTCAAACACTTCCGGCATCTTTGTGAATGCATGAATTTATAGTCGAATTATGTAGAGCGGCAAATAAATGACGTGGTTTGAAAGCACTGAACCAATATATTAACTGTGGTGGGTGTAGCCTTGTAAAGATGCGGGAAAATTGATGTCAAGATAATTTGTATATCCTAAGTTTGACGAAACAGAAACAGATAGATGAAAGAAGCCGTGTTAAACGTAGGCAAAATTTATTTTTCTTCACTACAGTGGAGAACAGGGGAAAGGTCAGAAGAAAGATGAGGGAGAGACAAAGCACAGACACGCGATCACAGCCCGCCACGATCCGCGCACAATATCAGCACAGCATTACGCGCAGTGCAATGAACACTAATCGTGGCACCTTATGTGAGTCCTTAAAAACTGTACTAGAGCCTTCGTCGCATTCTGCTGTGATTGCTTGTGAGGTCGGCATTCCAAAATCGTTTACTGTAATAATGGTTTGTTCTGAAAGAAAGCTGGCGCATTTGTGAGCGTGCGTCTCTGTACACCGATCCGACTAATACAGAACGTGTTGAAAGGTCTCTTCTCGCCCACAGTCATCACTGGTAGCGTTATCGGCCATCGCATTGCTAATAGAAAAATACTTCGTAAAGCCTTTGTCGTCAATGGCTGGGAGTGACCTTTACATACGTATAGTATCTTTCTGAGAAATCCATATGGGTTTCCTGTGTAGCTTCGTGTTAAATTTGGATGGATGAAAAACTTTCCGCTTCAAGATACGTATAATGCGGACACTAAGCTGAACTCAGTACACATCATGTGACATAACACGACGAGTGGAGGTCTCGGATGAATACAACCTTTCAAGTTGGAAAACAAGCTTTCGATCTTGCTGAACGCAACATCAAACGATCTTGCTGAAGTTTCTTGTCATTTCATAACAATACATCTTCGATCCTGACTTTCTCTTGAGTGCGCACACAAACTGTCACACCAACAATAACGAATTCCACCTAAACGCGGTAGACAAAGCCTATGATGACATAAATTTGCGATATAGCCTATTAGTAGCCGAGCACCACGAAGCAAAGTCCCCTGTCCCTCTATTGAGTTGTCACCGTTTGAACTTGCGATGGAAAATTCCCGCGAAGCCCTAATGGCGCTGGAGTAGTAGCAGTAGTCCAATGTTCGTCAAAAACTCGTCAGGCGAGGGTGATACATTGTCACAAGAAACCTGCACTAGCCTAAGGTTCAAAATGAAATAAAACATAAAATTACGTTTCGTAACCATTACTGGTCCGTTGTTCGCACTGAAGATCGGTGCAAGGGTTTATTTATGCGTTAGTTCGCGCAGAGTGCACATCTATGTCTCGCGGAGATTACCACATGTCCGATTAATCGCGTTTTCAGTCGTTTGAATCTGTAAAGTTTCCAAGAGTAGCCGTGTCGCAATGAGGCTCGCAGCATCCCAATCAATGATGTAGTTAGTAGTCATGTGATGATTCGCCTAGGCTTTCGAACTTGCATTGCCTTTCCTGAACTTGCATTGCCTTTCCTGCACTTGCATTGCCTTTCCTGCATTGCCTTTCCTGATAAAATTCCCAGTTTTACCTGTGTAGCAGGCATCTCAACTCTTGCATGGTATTTTGTAGATTATCCATGCAAACCTTGACTTTTCCAAAGGGTATTTCACGCGTATGAGCTCGCTTTGTTTGTTGGCACGTGTGCGATTTTTACACTGCATACGCCAAAGATTCTTTCCAGTGCTTCCTCTATTTTTCTTGTATTGTTTCATGGTTACCAACTTAAGACGGTAATTCTTGAGTTTTGAGTAGCTGTGAAGGGTAGCAGTTGTTGGAGAGGTCCTTCCTCACCACGGCTAGCTCTTGGTTGCGC
>NC_051154.1:449292818-449330604 GCF_013339745.2 Dermacentor silvarum
TGTAGAATTGTGAATTGTGTGTATCTGCTGATAAATATGCAATGTTTTCGTTACTTGTTTGAGATGCTTAACTGCGTCGAGGCGTTCAGTATAGATGTTGGTTTCGTTAGTGTTACGCAAGTTGGCAACGGTTTCTATCGCATCGTGTATAGCCTGCAGCTCCAATAATAAGGGGTCTGAAAATTGAGTTGCATAGCCGCAAGTGCTTGCATCTTTGGGGGCGTCGTACTTTCAGCAGGTTTACTTTAACGTTTACTTGTCCAAACATCGAAGAAAGCTTTGCTTAACACAGTTTTCCACTTAAGTGTTGGGTCAACCTACTTTAAAATAAACTTTTAATACTTGCTCATAAACACATCGCCATATACATGTAAAACGTGCCAACATATTCGGCATGTAAATAGAAACGACGTATAACGAGTACGAAACTATGTAAGTGTACAAAAGTAAGGCCGAGACACACTTCAGGATTGGCCGCCAGTGCACTGCCTCGTGCCGATCATTTAGGCGGCATAGAAAAAAACCCTAAAGGCGCACCTTATCTGTATTGATCCGATTGAGGTACCCAGAGCCTTATCGACTATCGCGGAGTTGCGATATACTACTTGGAATGTCGGAAACATTCATACAAGCAATTATTACAAGAGAATCGAAAACAACGAGGGCTGCTTGAAAGAGTAAAGAAATTTGCAAACGAATATCATAAACTTGCATCGGTCCCAGTAGGGAGCTTACATAATGAGTAATTTATGAATGTAACGAAGTACGTTAAGATACGAATGGACAGTATGGACCGATCGGATAAAATTAATCCGCTTGAATCTTGTGTCGGTATATCAAATACTTAGTGCCTCTGTACGTTGTATCAGTATAGTGATACAATTTCAAGGTATCTGTTCCTAGCCCTGTCATAGCTGTTGTCTTCCATTGTCGTGCGGCAGCTTTAAAAAAAAACCCATTAAGGGCAGCTTCACACTAGTGGTGCGAATACTGGGCAAACAGTGAAGCTGGCGATCCCACCTAGCTTTATCTCGATTCGGGCAAGTTGTGAGGTTATGCTTCGATACTCTGAATCTGAATCAGTATTTATTATGAAAGGTTTGGACGTATTACAAGTATTTAGTATACAGAAGGGGGTCCCATAGTCAAAGACTGTATCGGGACCTCCTGTACAAGAGTAATTATGATAGTTAACATGTTAAAGCAACAGTAGCACGGTGGATGCGCTTGACCTCCTATCGACCTCGGCCACGTTTTGACCTCGGCCACGTTTTGTGCAAGATCACCCCGGAATCATCGACAGCCCCAGGAGCAACGAACACTCGGTCATTAAAGTATCGCGACGCTTCTGGGTGCTCAAACGCTTTTGCTTGATTTTGCTGGCTGGTAAGTCCGCATCCTGTGCGAATCACCGATGTTTCGCCGCCGCTTCGGCGGCGCGATACTCGGGGTACTCAGCACGGTGCGGTAACGTCATGGGTCGGCAAAAGCTAAGGCGAAGCGATGCAGCGCGCGCGATGGCGTCACGGCCCACGCAACTGTGGCGAGGCTCGGCGCGGTCGGCGCAGCTGGGTGACGTATGGTGACGTCATCGCCTGGCGGAGGTTTTGCGGCGTACACTCGACGGACCATCCTCGAGCTTAAACACTTTCGCTGGTTGACAGGGGTATGTGCCATTGCGCATGGACCCTTTCTGGACTACCGCCAGGATCGGCCCACGTTTTCTGTCGGCACGAAACGGACTTACGAAAAGCTGGGACGCGGGGGTGGCGTTGAGGAGTGTGGACGCACTCGCATCACGCTCCGCAATTTCTATGTTTTTCGTGTGGTCCAGTTCTTCTAACCTACGAAAAGTGCACCTCATCCGTTCCGGGAAGTCAAGCGGCAGCCAGGGAGGCCAGTTTTATGGCCCTTGGACCATTCTTCACGGAAATACGACCAAGGGATTGCTACCTCCACAAGTGAGCCTGTGTAAGCCTACCGACGAGTAGCGAGCGGCGGCAGCCACGACGCCGGCTGCGACTCCGCCACCGCCGCGACGCCGACGCAGATGGCGTCTCAAACTCCTGCGCGTTGTGCGAAAAGCGGCTCAGTGGGGAGAGCCCCGACCAGCCATAATTCCAACACAGAAGAGCGCATGGATTTTGCGGACATCGGACCGCACCAGGCGATGACCACCAAAACAGAGATAAGCCCAGCACCGTCCACCATCAACAACGGTGAGAATACGACCGACAAACGCATTCAAGACGCCCAAGAGGGATGGACCACGGTTGTGTCCATCAGGGAAGGAAAAATGCAACGGAGAGAACGTGCGCAGGAGCACCAGAAGAACGACTCTCCGAAGAACGCATACAAGCCAAAGTTTCGCCCGAGACGCAACGGGAAGAAACTACCACCCTTACCAAAGGACGATTTCAAGGTAATTGTGAGACCGCATCAAGGACTCCCGCTTCGAGCACACTGAGCACCTCTTTCAACACTACAACATACCCACAATATATTCCCTATATAACCGCTCTCTCCTTCGTATATGGCACTCAAACTTAAGCTCTGAAAACAGCGTATTTAATGAAATTGCTTGTCTGCAAAAAAATACAGCTACCTATATTACCCGTCATGGAGAATATTGGTCTATACCCCCTTCAAGAACCAACTATGGCTTGCAAATGACGAAAAATAAATTACCCAGACTGCTTAATTCATTTCATGACGCTGGCATTGACATCATTAACATAACACGGCCCTAACTGTTGTCACTTATCCGAACCTTTTCCCAATTAATTAATTAGCATAATTTCTTTATCACCTGTATTAACATATGCGCATTGTTACATGTTTGCAATGACATAATTTTTGCTCATCGTATTCCTTCTCCTAATTATTCCAATATAATTTTAGCACTATTTCTTTGCACCTTTAATTATGCACCGTCAAGTGTACGTAATTTTCACTTTTATTTACCTATTGCCTAGTGTATGTAATGTGGAGGTGTGTACTATCTGCATTGTTTGTACTTGCCATTGTCCAATTTCCTCGTACCCCTATTGAAAATTATCTTGAATTGGTTATTTATTGTGCTTTCCAATTTATATGTAACGTTTCTGCATATGGTTCATTGCGCGACTCACTGCCACCATGTAACACGGGGGCTAAGGGCACCTCAAGCTGCCTCACTGCAGCTTTTATCTTAGCCCCTGCCATTGTATTTTGAGCAAAGGAAACAAATAAAGAAAAAAAGAAATTACAACTCCCGTGATGGCCCGTGCGATTATAGAGGCTTGCGATGAAAAGATCCAAGGTGACAACCCCAGCAATTCCGGACATCGCCTTTAGTTCACAGCTTTTACACCACGTGGCGTACGGACCTTTAAGATTCGAAATTCGCGCGATGACGCACGAAGTGTACTGGACGATAACAGAACACACGTTTTAACAATAAAACAAAGAAAAAAAAGGACCGCTGACACCGTCGAGCATGGACGAGCGCGAATCAGGAATGGCTGATCTGATAACCGCCGCGCGTATAAGACGAGCGGCCAGCTAGTCTACTGTGAATCAGCAGTTTTGCTGCTATTGATAGGCGTTCAGAGGCTCAGCCCTGCTTCGAGAAAGTGGATGCAGAATCTTAAAAGAGCGGCCTCCGCCCCCCCCCCCCCTTTTCCGTCCATCTTTTCCTCGTCCAACTTTTTGTCCGATCGAATCAAAAAAGCAAACATGCCATTTTGGCGCTTCATTTCTCGAAAGCTGATTCTAAAATAATAATGCAAGCTTGCTAAATGGTGGCGATGGGCGCATGTTTCAGGATATGCAGTCGCATGATTGACGCCCTTAATCTCGGTTGGCCTCAGTTTACGAGTTCATTTGCGCATTTGCGTCCATGTGCCTGACTGAGTTATGTTCACTGCCACGGAATTTCCGTTTTTCGAAGGCGAAAGCCTTAGGTGCATGGCGATATTTTCGGTGCCATTGGCGGTGACCTTGGTGAAACCGCGCCGTAACGAAAATGGCCGACGCCGCAAAGAGTAAAATCACGTCAACAAATGCTCGGATTGACGTCAGTTTTCTCAGGGAGGTTCCTGTGAACAAAGTAAATTAGTGGCTTTGTAAAGAAAATTTGCTACATTTCAGCCGAACACCTTTTCTAAGCTCTTGGTAAGCGACGGGTGTAAATGCAGAAAATCATCTGTAACTGGTCAGTGTTCAAAGACCTGCTTCACTGTACAGTGGCATAGCCAGAAATTTTGTTCGGAGAGGGGGGCGCTCACGTTGCAGCGCGGCCTCCTCCTTATAGAATTTGTCGAGGGATCAAATATCTGAATAATAACTGCATTGCTATTGCCAATGTCATTGTATATTAGAGGCTGCAAACAAACTACTGAATGCTACCCACTGTCAAGTAAAATATGTATTTTTTCATAAAAGAATATATTCGTATGTCCCAAAAATTGTGGCCGAAATAACTGATATCAATGCTTCCGCGTTTTTTTTGTCTATTCAATTAGTAAAGAAAATATCACACGAACCAGCAAAGCAGTGCATACAGCTGGTGTGAAAAAAGTAAAGGCCATGAAAAGAACAAGTTGAGCACAAATATCTTGATAAATCCATGTCATTAAAGAACCTTGTTTACTTTTTTGTGCAGTCGCGAGCAGAAGTTTGGAGACCATGGCATCAGCAAAAAATTTAAATATATTAAAGCGCAGCTGCGCGGCCCCGAACACGCGCACCTAGGCTTGTGCTCTTGATTTCAGCCGGAATGCCCAGGCTGCGATAGGAAAAAAAAAATCGTGGCAGCAGAGATGCTCGGCCTTTCTGTACCGACGTGGGAGCGGCCCGCTACGTGCTGACGCGCGTTCCGAGGGACCATAAAAAGTTGTCGCAGTTTCACCTGAAAGGCGAAGCATCAATTGCGATAGCAAATTTGTAGAGATCTATACGGAGTAATGATAGTAGCTTTATCAGCTGTTGGACATGCAGCAGCACCGGCAACACGCAGAACTGTTGTCGACGCCGTCGGCGTTTTGCCCGCGTTCGCACGAAACGCGTGCGGCGTTGGTGACTGTTGCTGGAGCCTCTGATATAAATAGGCACTTGGTTCTGCAGCTAAACGTCGCCTCCCTTCCTTCCCCCTCCCCCCCCCCCCCCGCGCCCTTTCGCGCGTCGGAATAAGGCGTGTTTGCTCTGCATATATGGTGATTGTAAAGGAGGAAAGAGACGCCTACTTCTGCAGCCCTTAAGGGAGCACGGTGCAAACCGCGCGTTTGTTCTCCGCCGTGGGTTCACTCCCCGTGAAAGCGCGCGTCCCTCGCGCCCTTTCACTCACACATACAGCGTTCGGCGGCGCGCGGCGACGATTTCATCTCCATTGACGTCATACGGAACCTCACGGCGACGGCGACGGCGACGGCAACGGCGACGGCGACGCCGACGGCAGAAATCTGCTTTGGAGTGTCCATATAATTGCTATCGCAATAATAAAGTTTTATCATACCATCATACCATACCTTTGGTCCACAAACTTTTGCTCATGACTGTACATATGCAAAAAAACCTCGATGACGCGGTCCTTAGTTGAAATAGATTGCGCATGAGCAGTTGTTACCGGTCGTGTATTGTAATTACACCGATAATATAGTTGCAACAGTGAGTACATATAAGAAGGAGGAGTTCTGCAAGATGTATATTAGAAATGCGAAAATAGAATTGATTATACAACTGCGAAGATACAAGTTTATAAAGGGCACAAAGGTGTCGCTGGAAACAAAATGCACTGTTTGCATACACAAAGCCTCGCAACAAAATGTTTAAATATATGTATAAGTTTCCAATAAATCTACGTATTTATGCATACGTCACTTTATGTATTGCGTCAAACAAGACAAATAGACATGTTGTGCAGTCACACATAGTAGCTCTACGCATAGAAAGACAGACGACCCAGGCAAGAACAAAACTATGATCGCAGAAATCGTGATATGTTCCGGAAGAACCGCCTGTTGGGCTAGCTGGTCTAATATAGTTACTCTCAGTTTGGCAGAACAGTTTGCTTCTCCTAGAAGCTGACAACGAAGGTGGATTTGTTGTTATGCCCAAAGGCATGTTCAATAAAAAAGCCCAAGCGGCAGTGGACAAGAACTTTGCAGCTGTTTAAAAAAGTGCAGTGAGGGTTAAGACGAAGTTCATCAAATTTTTTAAGGACTTGGAATTGAATGCTCTTGCTAGTGCTATTAGAAATAGTAAGGGGAACAGTATGAAGGTTTTCTTTTTTACCAAAACGCATAAAGTAGATGTCCCTTTCAGAACCATTGTTAGCGAAGGGGGGGGGGGGGGCTTGGCAAAAGAATGTTAGTCAGTTTTTACTGAAGAGCCTTAAGTGACTCACGGTTGTTTATCCTTTCCGCGTGAGGAAATCTGAAGAAGTCACTGAATATGTGAAACACAACGAGAGTATAGATTATGGCTTGTCTGTCGACGTTGAGGACTTGGTTTATTCAGTACCTCAAGATAAGCTTTTAGTTGCTTTTAGGAAGTGCATTGAACAGAGTGGCGAATGCGATTTCCAAAACTCCGCTTGCTTGTCGGTTCATAATTTAACGCTTTTAGAATTTTACTTGGTGTAACATTTATTGTTTTTAACGAGCAGCCTTTTCTGCAACGTAGAGGAGTGTGTATTGGGTCTTGCGTGGGTTCGATTCTATGCGACATATTTTTATGTGATATTGACAGTGTGCTTGATTTGAATTTTAATGGAGGGAAGGTATTCAAAGTGTTTCGGTACGTCGATGACTTTTTAATTGTTTTAAACAAAGAGGACGGTTTCACTGCCACTGGGAGTATTTTAGATGTTTTTATTCAAGCTGGGCAGGGTTTGAGTTTCACTCATGAATTGCTTGGAACTGAGGGGTTACAATTCCTGGATCTCAGGCTAAAATTTAGTGTAGGCCAGGTTTGCTGAGAGTACCACCCACGGTTTAAGAAGTGTCTCCTACCTTTTGACTCTGTCCACTCTAAAGTAGTAAAAATGGGCATCGCATTACAATGTCTGGATGCAGCGCTCCGTAGGTCATGCCCGCATTATTCAATGCAGCATAGCTTTGACAATCAGATTGGTCGCCTACTAGCAGCGGGATTTCCTGAGTTGCTTGTTGTTGCGGTGGCCGAGTCTATCCTGCAGAGGGTAAAGAACAGAGCTGGAGCGGAAAGGGCTGAGACCCAGCGATGGATGGCGAGACCCGTAGCCATGCCATATATGCATCAGGTCTCGCACAACACCTGAAGAAGGTCGCGAACAGACATCGTATTCCTGTGGTCTTCACGGCTCCTAATAAGCTATCCAGGCTCTGCCCTCGAATTTGCGGTGACAGGAAAGGAGGTTGCCAAACCAGCCATGATAGCCGCTTCGTAGGGTGTGCGACAGGAGTGGTATACTCCGTCCCCTTGTTGTGCGGGAAGGTGTACATCGGCCAAACCGAACGGTGCATAAACGACCGGCTCAGGGAGCATGCGTTAAGAAAAAATAGGACAGGAATGCACATTTGGTTGCCCACATCATTACGTGTGGTTGCGAGGCACGATTTTATGAGACCACTAACTAAGGCAAATCAACAAACTACACGGCTCGAGTGGCTCTAGAAGCATTCTACATCCACAAGAACTCAGATATTTGTATAAGCGAAGCGTCAATTCTTTTGCACGTTGCCGAACTGAAACTATTTGAACTCTGTTGCCTGAGGCAGATAGTACTGTTAACTTTTTAGATTTCTTTTTATCACCTCGCATGGGAAAGGGGCGTGACACTGGTGTACGTGGTTCACCTTATAAATCGGAGGGTTTGTTGACTGAAATAAACGGTTGGTAGTAGCGCTCGTCCGCGTCTGTCGTATCTTCGTGTCTTGTGCGTACTTTTTTGCGCTATGTCTGAAAGTAACTCGTGATATGTACTTAGGCCATGCGGTGGTCGCGACAGCGCCATATGGGTAGATAATAGAGGAATAATGCAGAAATCAGTCCTAAAATGTGTAATTTAACTGCCTGCAGAGCGGAGACAAATTTTCTGCACCCAAAATTAAGGAAGGGTATTGCTTCGGTTCAAAAAAAGAACTAAAAGCGGGTAGCTAAAAAGGAAAAAGACCAAACGAAAGCCACAGATGATGCGGCAAGTTAAACTACCCAATATCGGAGTGTGTTTGTTGGGAAACGCCGCGAGGGCCGCGCTTTCAATAAACAAGGTCGGTAAAAATTGGTTATTGATGTCCTCGTAATTTTCGTTTTCACACGATAATTTTGATCATGATGCTAACTGCTTGAATAAACGGCGAAAATTTCTGCGCTTTTAGAAGCTAATGAACAGTCATACGTTTTCATAATTACGAGTTTATGAACCTGAAGGAACAGAACTTTTACTTGCATTGATTTTTGCCGCTTCGCTATCTAAAGGACAAACTTCACTCGGCGGCGAAGTTTAGTGAAGCGGTCAATGACTTCGGACACGTTCATGCCGACGTCTCTCTGGACGTATATAAGCGCCTGCCTAACCATGTGTTCCTCAGACATTGTAGAGCGCAAGTAGTTTTTTAGTAATCTCATGTTACATATATGCTATCTGCGCTTGAAGTGGTCACTGGAAGGGTGACTAGAATCTGAAGCCGTTTCTACACATTTACATAGAACCTGCAGTCGCAATGAGAGATCCTTGTTTAGGTACCTTTCACAAACAGTAAACTGTTGGATACCGGCAATATCCGTTGTTTCGTCAGCAAATATGGAGAAGCAGCCTGCACCATTTACTTTTGCATCTAGGCTTTCTTTGATAATTTCACCACAAATTTCTATAATTTGGTTTTGTACACCCGGGCTTAAACGCGACGTATTACTGGAGCAACATCCAAATGGTTCTTCAGATATGTATCTCCACAATCAGCTCGCAGATGAAGAAGCGCTCTGAAAATACCAATATTTTCAGGGGGGATTTGCTTAAATCCATAGGACCACTGTCCCTATGGCCACGGAGAGCCAGACCTAGTCGTCCGCAAAAAAGAACCGCCTCAATAATAGGTTGTTAACTTTCTTCTGTTTTCTCTTATTTTACTTTGCCTGCCCTGGTCCAGCTGATTGATCACATCGGGCGCCCTTCCTCAATATGTTTGGAGAAAATTATCAGCTGCCAACTGGCAGTCACGTTCATATTTAGTATTTTCGTGTGTCAAGATTATTCCGTACTCTTGACTACGGCATCCCCCATTGCCCCCTGTTCAGATTCGGGTCGTTAAAATCAGTCAGCGAAAACTACCGGTATTTTACGCTGGGCAAACAAGTCAAGCAATTGTTTCTCGTGGTGTCTGCGGCGGCCGCATTTAGATGGAGGCGAAATGCGCAAACGCCCGTCTGCTTGCGTTGTAGTGCACGTTAAAGAACCCCAGGTGCTCAAAATTAATCCGGAGCCCTCCACCACGGCGTGCCTTACAATCAGAACTGGTTTTGGCACGTAAAACCCCAGAAAGAAGAAGACGTTTTTTATCCGTCTCACAGCCTGGGGAATCCACAGCATGATTAGGTACTTAATACGGGTGTGGCTAATGTTGCTGACCATGTCGCACCGGCGCTTTCCGAGTTTTCATTTTTTCCAACATGTGACGGCGAATTCGCTTTTCTAGTTCATAAAACGCACCTGATACTCTTAACGGTAGGAGTAAGGGGTCGTTGGCATGCTCGTTGAGCGTTACATTTATGTGACTTCTACAACCTGTGCTGCCGCCCTTTAATTCCGTGTTCCATCTGTTGAAAATTGAGGTAGCATAAACATTTGTAACGCTAAAGCGTTGCACTCCCAGAACTGGGGCGCTGCGGCGACGGCAGCAGAGAGCAGACGTGCCTCGCATGAGCTCCGCAGATTTCACTAATTGCGCCGGGTTAATTGACTTTAATCGACTGGATTTCAACTCCACCGTGTCCGTGAACATCTCTGGACTCTGTTGACACCATTTTTGGCCCGGTTTACCAAGTGAGTTCCGAATTTTCGCCATTTACCGGTGAGCGCGGAGCTAAGCCTCATTGGCCTCGGCTAGGCTTAGCTCGAGTACGGCCGCGGCGCACAGCTGCGTCGGCCGCCCGGAGGCGCCGGCACCCTCGGCGCACGCCGCGCTCGGCTCCCCGACTCCGAAGATGGCCTCGGCATCATCACAACTCAACGCTGCAGTGACCCACAACCGTTTTGCGGCCCTCGCCATGGAAGACATGGAACTTGGCGCCGACGAGAGCAACAACACCACCGCGCCGTCGAGGACGACGGAGGTACTCAACAACGCTGGGCGCACCGCCGTTGCGGTCCAAGGCAGCGACTTGAACCCGAGAGACACCGCTGGTTGGAAATTTACTGCAACGAAGCAAGTAAGTCAAATTCAACTCCAGCCTCAGGCTAGCAAGGACACTCAAAACAAGTCAACCTCGCCATTCAGTGAAAGTCAGGCAAAGAAGATCGTAGCAAGGGTTACCAAATCGTCGCGTCTACCGGTAAACTTACCGAAAGAGGAGCAGAAAATCATTATGAGACCAAGAGGAGGGCTCTGCCTCGCAAGGCTCGAGGTCGACGTCGTCCTATCAGCGGTAATTACAGCAGCGAGCGTTGCCAAAACCGAGGCCATGGAAGACACCATTTGCACGAATCCTACGCAAAATATCATCGTGGTAAGCACACCAGATGAAGAGCGGGCAAACAAGTATGCAACCGTGCGCTCCCTGTTCATCGGGGGGAAAAACTACGAAACGTACGCCTACCGCACCGCCCCGCACGGAACGGCAAAAGGGGTTATCAGAGGCATAGCGCTAGACGCTACAGACGAAGAAATACAGAATGACATTGTGCACCCAGCCAACCCAACAGCGCTGGAAGCACACAGGATCGGAAGCACAGCGTCAGTGGTAATTTTATTTCAAGGAACCAAGGTTCCGAGGAGTGTCAAGTACGGCCCGTGCAGAGTTCCCTGTGGACTCTACAAGCAACATTACGATGTATATAGAACGTGTGGGAGGGTTGGACATCGTGCCGATGTGTGTCCCACGCCGGAGATCAAGATTTGTTTCGCGTGCGGCGCACCGAATCCAGCACCCGATCACGCCGGGCAATGCAAGCCATGTTGCAAGCTATGCGGCGGAGCGCATGCCACGGGAACGGAGGGCTGCACACGCAAATATAAGGTGCCCTTTGTCGTCACCCAGCGCAGATGGGAGAAAAAGAACAATGAAAGGTCAACACTATCACAAGCGGACTTCCCGGACTTGCCCCCGCCTTCGCGAGGACAATGGAAACAACAACAAGAAAAGCAGGGCAAAAGGCCTGGAATTCAGAGAGGGCGGAGCCTTTCGAGGAAAAGAGATGAAAGCCGAGGCCGCTCTGCGAGCCAGGGAATTACCACACAAGAGAAGATGAACTTCAACCAGGGAAGGCAACCACCAGCGCGGCAGCTCAACTTGGCCCAAGCCACGTAAGACACCAAGGAATGGCTCACACTAACTCTGCACAAGACCAAATCAACAGAGCGCTGCGGCAAGAGAACGAGCAACTGAAGAGGAGCTTGGCCGAACTGAACGCCAGGCTTAACTCGTTCATCAATGCGCAGAACAGTCAAGCACCGAAACAAAGGGAGCACTCATCCCAGCAGCCAAAGGTACAGGAAGCAGCCCCGCAACCCCCGGCACCAAACCCACCGGTACCCGAGGAAGAAAAGGACAACATCGAAATGGAAGAGCAACCATGCGCGGAAAATAACACCGAACCCGAAACGGGAGAGGCAGACAGGTCTTGCGGACCGGCACCAAAGAGAAGGGCACTCGAGGGAGCCCGAGAAAGGCGATTCAACATGAGACTGGACAGACTCGAGGAAAGGCAAGACCAACGGGAGGCGAAAATAGACCGCCTGGACCAGAGGGTCGGAGCACTCGAGCAAAGAGTCGGAGCACTTCAGCAGAAGGTAGACACACTTGAGCGAAAGGTTGACGCACTCGACCGCAAGGTAGACGTGATCATCCAAGCACTCGTTGCAGCAGGAATTATCCCACAACCACCACTGAACCTAACAACCCATAATGGATAACGCACCAAAGAAAAATCAAGGCAACCACCAAGCACGGATACCAACAAAGCGGGAAACTCACAATATGGCAGTGGAACGCTGATGGCTTTCAAAGAAGAAGGCACAGCTCCAACAATACATACTACAAGCAGAAGACGCACCGGACGTCATCATCGTACAAGGGACACTCTGCAGCGAAACACCAACACTACCAGGGTACAGATCATTTGCGAAACCCCCCCCCCTTCTAGCCACCGTAATGTATCCTCCCAGACGCGCGGATACGTGCCGTGCACAAGACGGACTCCACGCGCGTGACCAGAACGCGCTCTGATTGCTCCTTCACCCACGAAGGGAACGAACGAACGCGGCGTCTGTTGCGTCAGTTGTGTGGCGGCTGTCGTTGGCGCCTAACGTGGATTGCTGTTTCTCGCAGGCGATCGAGCAATGTGGACCCGGTAAGCCTCGTCCGTCTTTCTTGTGCAAGTCCTTTACATTGCGATGTGTGAACGTCGTACTCGATCGGTTGTATCGTGCGTTAGTAAGCCCACATTTGCGGGCGTTCTCAGTCGAAGCCTCTTCTGCGCCATCTCGGACGGCGAACCTGTCGTGGCGTCCTTTCGGAGTTGGGGGGTAGCGTCTCGCTTTCGTGACCGTTGCTCATATTGCGAACTCTAGGCCGCGTATGTGCTTCGGTTTTCGTTTGTTGCTGTCTCTGCTGTTTTTGATGTGCTTTGCGTTCGTGCTCCGTAAGCATGCTGCCGCCAATTGAACCGGGGAAGTCGTGCTGCGCTGCGCGGCTGGTGTCGTGTGTTTCATAGTGGGGTGGACGAGACGTTATTTTTCAATTCTGCGTGTTCGATGTATTTTAGATGGTGTAAGCAATTATCATTATGAAGTCGATGGCTCGCATGTTGCGGGAACCGCATAGCGAAGTGTGTTGCCACGTTGCGCGTTATGGCCGTACTGCCGAAGACGTCGCTAGGCCTAAAGGTTCGTTCGAAGCCTAAGAAACGGTTCGAACGGCGCTGGGAAAACGAATGGTGGAGCTTATGAAATGCACTTGTGATATTATTGCAAAAAATATTCTTGCTGTTTTAGTCTCATCACGGAATAATATTAAACAATAGACTGATTGCGTCGCCGTCCGCTTCAAGGCAGGCGAAGCCTAGGTTGGCCGTGCAGCGACTTTCGTATCGCACCTCCCATCTCCGCTAGACATTTGAGTGGGGTGGTGGCTTTTCATAAGGTTGCAGCTTGGGTAATAATGCATGCCAGCGGTCATAACTGCTCACGAAACAAGCTGTTGCCGATGCGTCGCCGCTGGTGGCGATGCGCTAGCGTAAGCGAGGAGTTGCCGCTGACGGCGTGCACCTTCGTGTTCGTGCTTTTTGGTGTAGTGGTCGTTGCGCCGGTTTGACTGCCGTCTGATTTGGAGATACCCCTCGTGCGGCCGACGTTCTACGGATGCGCAATACAGCGCGACGCAACGCATGTAGTCCACTGCCGTTTTCTTACTTTATGGCCAATGTAGTGCGCATAGGAAATGATGAGCCAGTGACGGTGACAAGAACTTTTATTGGTGCTGAGAAACTGGCCAGGGGTAGCCGAAGGCTCCCTCAGGTGAAGTCGGTGGCTCCGCCCACGATGGCACCGGTAGGCGAAATCCCGTTGCCCTGTCGTGGGCCCTCTGGACTGCCTGGAGTTGGATGTGGTGGTGGTCGCTTCTTAGGAACTCCTCCACTGTTCCTTTGTGGCAAGCATAGAGCTTTCTATGGCTGGGCACAGCCAGAGCATGGGATCGAAAGAGCATGAGTCGGCTCCGCATTTGGGGCATGACTGCGGGAAGTACGGGTCTATCCTGCTAAGGGACTGCGGAGTGGGGTACGTGCGGGTTTGTAACATTCTGAGCGTGCTAGCTTGTGTTATTTAGTTTTGGGTGAGGAGGAGAAAACCACCTTTCCAACGGTAGTGTGAGACGATCTCGTGAAAGGTGCACAATGGGTCTTTCTGGATGCTAGCCTCGTTACGAGGGCCGTTGACCGCTGCGCGGGTCGTGATATCGCGCGCCAGCCGGTGAGCCCTTTCGTTGAGTTTGCAGCCGTGCGGTTGGATTGAATCTCCCAGGTGGGCCGGGAACCATGAAATGTGGAATATGCTTCCGTGCCAATTTGACTGAAATTAGTGAGCTTGTTGATCGCAATTCTATTCGCCCGTTTCGATACGCGCGCCGCCGAAAAGGACCTAACGGCTGTACGGGAGTCCAAAAGAACTCTGGAATTTATTTTACCTGATTTTGGTCAATACCTGGGTTCATGTACCTTCATTTGAATCTAATCCGTGCTTTCTTATGCGCCCTGATTTTAGTACAGTTACGTGACCGGACTTTGTGTTTAGTGCACCTATGTGGCTGAACTTTGTGTTGCTGGTTTGAGTTGAGTTTTAGTGTGGCATTAGTGTACATATGTAACTGGATTTTGTGTTCACTGTAGTGCGCCTTTGTGACAACTTTGTGTTGCTTTGTGTAGCTGAGTTGACCTTCAGTATTAGTGTGGCATTAGTGCACTTATGTGACTGGACTTTGTGTTATTGTGATTTGGAGTCGACTTTTAGTTTTAATGCGTGTAGGTTAATTCCTTTTTCTCCCATATCTGTATGTGAAAAGGAGTACCGTACTTTCTGGCGCATAATACGCGTTTTTTTCTGTATTTTTCGTTGGTGTGTCTTATAGAACGGTGCGACTGAAGTACGTTTTTCTTTCGGAAAAGCTCCCGTCAAAATCAGATTCAATGTTATGGCCACGTGAAGCACGCTGGTTGACTTAATTGCTACGGGCTCTGTGCGCGCAATCGAGGTGGCGGATACGTTCTTCTCGAGTTTCCGAGCGCTGTGCGAGGACGGAGCAGCAACGCAAGTGGCGACAGGCCGACCCAGAATTCCTCGCATCTGCTGATCGCTGTCATGATACGGCGCGCGCCGCTGTGCAAACTACGCAGCTGCTACCAGAGTACAAGCCGCACCCCTCCATCCCACACTGCCATCCCGCTTTCTTTCCTTGTGCGTGATTCGGCTCGATTCGGCTCACCGTCGGACGCTTTCACTCGCACATACAACATGCGGCGCGCGCGGGGACGATAATATCGCCCTTGGACCTTATACGGAACATCGCGGTAACCACGACGGCAGAAAATGCGCCTGGAGTGGAAATATATGGCACCCATACGCTTGCGCGTGACCCGCGTTCGCGGAGTGAAACGTCACCAATTTTTTTTTTATCGCTCACCGAACGAACAGGTGCGTCTTATGCCAGTGGTGCACCGACGGGGGGTGATTCGGGGGTTGTAACCCCCCCCCCCCCTGAGGCCGACTTAACCCCCTCTTTTGTTTAACCCCTTTTCTTTCCTTACGCATTTGAGTACTGCAACTAGATGTAAGACGCGCAATCGTCTGCACACTCGCAAAAAGCGCATTTTTTGACAATTTCCCCCGAAGAAAGTGAAATTAGCGCTGTTTAGATGGTATTGGCAAACTGTCAACCCCCCCCCCCCCCCTCGCAGAGATCCTGGGTGCGCTACTGTCTTATGCACCGGTGCGACTTATATCCTTTTTTTTTTCCGGAAAAACTGCCGTTTTGAGGGGGGTGCGTCTTATACAAGGGGGCGAAATATAGACCGGAATTTATCGTAGCCGGCGCCACTCAAAGGCGACATCTCTTAAATACCACATAATAATAAAAAAAATAAGCTGTCTGGGGTGTTCTCCCGAATCTTTACTATATACGGTGTCCAAAGGTAAAAAAAGCAATTCTGCCAACAGAGGCGCTTCGGCGGACATTATATTAAAGTCCCTAAAAAAAAAAAACTAAAGTAGCGCTACAGTGTACTAGAACTGTAGTAGCGCCATTCGTGTCGCCCATGCAGGCTCCTTCTCTCCCGCGTGTCTTGCAGATTGTAAATGGAGCCAGTTGAGGGGTGGCATGGCTGTTGGCCGAAAAGATGGGCTTGTTCAAATCTTTCCGGTAAACGGACTAGAGCGCTGCGGTCTAAAGCGATTCATTGGAAGAGTGTTCGAGAGATAAATACGGCAAGTATCATGCTTTGTAGACCAGTGAAATAATAAAAACGCTTGCACTGCAAAAAACATCACCTCAAGCAAGCAATACTCGATGCGAGAGCCGACCGTTTTCTTGCGGACGCGCTCGGCGCTGACGCTCTCGATGGCAGCGCCACTATCGCCGTGTAAACTCGGCGGCGCTAAGAATCTGCAAGCATGACGCACTAGCTTTTCTGAAGGTAGTGAAGGCGCCATTTTGTCTGTCCACTGCGTTGTTTATTTTGGCACGCGATGCCGACCCGAAGAGCCGCGAAACGAGCGCGCGTTCCACAGACGACACCGGCGTACCGTTCGCCGAGCGGCTGCCCGAGCGCGGCCGCGCGCCGCTTTCGCTTTCGCGTCCGTAGTTTCCTCCTGGACGCTGTAGGGGCGCTGCTGCAGTTACTGAGAGAGGAGGCATAGGCGAAGGGGTGCGGTTGGCGCTACTTTATTTTTTTTAGGGACTTTACATTATATAGGTGAACAATTAGTCGACAAATCTTGAATAACTTTTGCAAAAATGAATAAGGTATATGTTTATAGTTGAAACGTCAGGACTGTCGTACCTAAAGACAATTCAACTTAGTTGGCTTCTCCTGGTGGTGCTCTTGCAGGATATTTACAATAGGGTTTCACAATAAGCTAATTTCGCATTCAGGGTCGTGGATCTCAGAGCAACGTCAAGCCGGGGGAGAGAGTTAAAGAAAGGGAAGTCAGTCATTGCTTGTTTTCGCCTGCCAATTGCCAGATCGCTACTGTTAGCAGCGTCGACCCAGTCGAGAAATCCACCAGCCCGGGTCTGGTGTTTACACCAGAGCGGTAATGCAGACACGGGTTCTGGCGTGTCTGGAGTAACCCTGCAGGTCTGGCGTGTCATCTACTGTGATTTCAAATGCGTCAGCACCAGTATCGCATTGCCAACAATGATGTCATGATTAGCAGGTTTGGCGCTTATACAATGTATTTCATTTATTATACTCTCAAGACCACAAGGTATTACAGAGGGGAGTAGGGTAAAAAAAAGTCACAAAACAGAGAAAAAAAAGAAGGCAGCAAGCGACGTAGTCATAGAGATATGCCCGAAGCAATGGTGGCAATTATGGCCGTACGAAATTGTGCGTGGTCTTCAACAGCAATCAACGTGCCGGGAAGGTGGTTCCATTCTTGACACGTCCTGGGAAGCTTTAGTGCGACACTGGAAAACTCCAACTTTGTGGTGATGATCAATGCGAGGAGATATGTAGGTTGGAGATGAAATAAGGTAATCGCACAGATATGAAATATGGAAGTATATTTTATTGAACAGAGCGAGGCAAAAGCATTGGCGACGAGCAGAAAGAGGTGAAAGTTGCAAGACAGTTTTCGTAGAAGTTACGCTCGCCGTACAGTTATAATTGCTTAAGATGAAGCGCGAGGCATTATTTTGAACACGTTTGAAAGACTGGGTTAGTGTCTCAGCATATGGGTCCCAATTGATGAAGCATATTTCATTTTACTTCTAATTAGCATCTTGTACAAAATTAACTTTAATTATGATGGAGCAGAAGTTTCGATGGATATAACCTAACATGCGATTACTTTCATTGATAATGCTGTCAGTGTGTAAAGACCAGGAAAGAGTAGAGGTCAAATGGACACCTAGGTATCTGTAAGATGTAACCGCTTTCATGGCAGTATTGTTAAGGTAATAGGTCGGAAGAGGAAGTTCACGGCGGGTTACACGCATGGTTTCGCACTTAGATGGGTTTAGTTTCATTAACTACAAGTCGCGTCAGTTACAGACAGCGTTAATGTTGTTTTGCAGAATGTTAGTATCAGCGGTGTCAGAAATTTCACAAAGAATAATGCAATCGTTGGCAAAGAGATAAATGTTCGAAGATATTTCATTGGGTAAGTCGTTAATGTAAATTGAAAAAAGGAGAGGGCCTAACACTGATCCTTGAGGAACGCCAGATTCAATAGGGGTAAATGGAGAGAAGTGGTTATTAAATGCAACAAACTGTGCTCGATTAAGAAGAAACTGCTCTAGCCATGCAGATTACGATCAAGACTTAGTTTACTAAGCTTAAAAATGAGTTCGTGACATACCTTGTCAAAAGTTCATGCGCAGACAGTCGAAAACTGTCTGCGCATGAACATTTATCAAAATAAGATAAAGATTGTGAGTGAACGAAAGCAGTTGTGTTTCACAGAAAAGAACTTTTGCAGAAACCGTGCTGTGTGCGTGTGAAAAATGAGTTATCGTCTAAGTGCTTAACTAAATAAGAGGACAAGATATGTTCGAGTACTTTACAAGGAATGCTAGTGAGGGAAATGGGGCGGTAGTTATGAGGTGAGCTTTTGTTGCCGGACTTGTAAAGTGGAACCACCCTCCGAATTTTCCAGTCTGCAGGGAGCTGATGGGTGTCCAAAGACTGCTGGAATATTTTTGAAAGTATTAAAGATGAGTAAACAGAAGTGATTTTCAAAAACTTTGCGGTAACCAGGTCTGGGCCAGGGCTTGACGACACCTTGAATTTTTAATTAGATTTTCATCCCCAAGTGGCTCAACCATAATAACATCCATTGCTGGATAATTGCAGCTATCTAGGGTGGGAAACAGGATCAGGACATAGAACGAAATTACTACAGAATACGGAGTTCAGGATTCGGGGACATTCAGCGTCGGGTATAGTTGATCCACTAGAATCGGCTAAGGTTTTTGTGTCATCTTTGGAAGGGTTTATGATGCGCCAAAACTTTTTCGGATCTTTTGTAAGTATTGTAGGCAAAATGTGTTCTTGAAATTATACTTTTAGCGCGTTTTTAGCTGCTATGTAAGCTTCGTTTGCATGTTGTAAGCGTCCACTTAAAGATGCCAACAGACTTTTTTTTTCTGCAAGGCGGTACAGGCACTTTTTCCGATTGAAAAGCCTCTTTAGGGGGGAATTAAACCAAGAGGCCTTTGAATTCGATGATATATGCGATGGAATAAACTTATTAGTTAGTTCATGTACTTTGTTTCTGAATATGATCCAGTTATTGTCTACTGTGCGATCGTCGAAGTTACTTAAAAAGAGGTCATAAAAGTTAGATAGTTCCAAGTTTATATTTTTAGCGGTTGCCTTCTTGTAGTCATATATTGAAATTTTTTTCACAGCTGGCTTTAAAGAACGCGTAACGTTAAATGAAAGAACTAGATGGTCGCTTACACCAGGTATACATGAAACATCCGGAATAAGGTCAGGATGAGAGCATAGTATCAAGTCTAAGATATTGACAGTTTCCTTTTAAATCCTTGTTGGTTCAGACACTAGTTGAATTAAAGAAAATAAAGAACAAAGATTGAGAAATTCATTACACATTGAAGAATATGGATAACAAGCAGGTGGATCAGCATTCCAAATTATATTTGGGAAGTTAAAGTCCCCCATTAATATAACAGGCGCTTTTGGATGCAGCACAAAAAGTGTGTTTAGTGAGTCCTGAAGTTCGGCAGTGAAAGAAGACGGGTAAGAGGGAGGGCGGTAACAAACAGTGAAAATAAATTTTAGATGGCCTAGGTCAACGCAGGCGCACACTATTTCTAGGTCGCTGTGAAAGGTAACGTGATGACAAGGCAAATATTTCGAAATGGCAAGCAGGACGCCTCCGCCGTGGCCAGCCATGCGATCACAACGGAAGATATGAGAGCGGTATATGTCTAAAATTTCAGTCGTACACCTGAGGGTGCAACCACGTTTCAGTTAGAGTGATAATACCGGCACCGCAGTTGTCAACGATAGAGTTAAGCGCATCGCGCTTGTTTATCACACTTCTTATGTTAGCAAGAAGCACTGTACATGTGCTGCTGAAGCAACACCACTACCCCTTGCGTGTTCCTACGTAGCAAAGGGACTGCCTGAACTGACGGCTGTGGGGAGTGCGTGCTTAATTTGCTTGACGCTGTCACTCGAGTCGTACAAGAAGGATTGGCTACCAATAAAAAGCTTATTAAATGTGATCTGAAACGGGGGAGAATTGAACTGGCGCTTACCAAATTTGATAAGCTTTTTCCTTGCGTGCCTTGTAGCGGGTGAGAAGTCCTCAGACACAGAAACATTAGCGTTCAGCTTATTGCGCAACAAAAGTATGGTTTCCTTGACCTTAAAGTTCGTTAACTTCATTATGATGGGGCGGCACTTCCTGTCTGAAAAGGCCGCGATACGATGTCCGCGTTCAACCAAGTTCAGTGGCAGATCACTTTCCATCGCAGACGACAAGGCAGCTATTTTCTTTTCGGTCTGCAGCCATGATTCACGGGAGTCAGGTATGCCATAAAAAATTCGATTGTTAAGCCACGACCTGTCCTCCAGATCGTGGGGATTAGGGCGACCTGTTGTTTTCCAAGGTTTCCGCTGACTGTTGAAATTTGACCAAATCACTAGAGACATTGTCAAGTGTTTCCGATTTTCTTTCGAGTGATTCGAGGCGGCAGTGATTGTCAGTTAGTTTACTTTCGATAGCTTGTTGGCTTGTTTTGACGTCCTTTTAACTCAGTCTGGCCTTTGCCAAGTTCACCTGTTTTTTTAAGCCGTTAGCTGTTGTAGGACATTACTAATTTCTTCAGACTGAAGCTCAATAACACTATTAGAAGCAACGACATCTTGGCTTCATTTTTGAGGTGCTTGGGGCCTTGGGTTTTTCTCGACATCGCCACATTGTAACAGCAGTACTCATAATAATGCAGTCACACACATTATGGAACAAAACAAGTGGGCAGGGCAGCAGCAATAGGGAGAGCTTGTCACTCCGTCTAGTGTACAAAGCCAACTTGTTATGCACCTGAGGAGCGAAGAAATGATGCATATGAAGCATACTTCCACAAGCGCTGCTCCACTGCCCACTAAAATGGTAGCCCTCCGCGCGTTGCTTATGAAGAGGCCGGGCATGGGCGATATTCCGGTGTTGCGATCCCAGAAGCGATGAGCTTCCTATCCTGCAACCAACTGTGCGAAGGCGGCACGTAGGTAGGTCTCAGCACGTGTGCTGTCGAAGGAACCACGATGGTCATGATCAGCAACCGCGGAAGTGCCTGCCTCAGGGTAGATATGCAGGGGCGCAAATGGTGAAACAATCGCCAGGATCTGCAACACCTGAGGAGCGAAGAAATGCATATAAAGCATATTGCCACAAGCACTGCTCCACTGCCCACTAAAATGGTAGCCCATCCGCACGTTGCTTATGTTCTTTTGTTGTGGCCAGCTGCGTTCGCCGCAGCTCACTCGTCTTCTGGGAGAGCCACATCCGAATTCGCTTCGCCGGCCTCAAATTCAGAGGCCTCTTGCGGAGACATAGTGCCTGAAAAAAAAAAAAAATTGTCGACTTTAGTTTCTGTATCTTTGCTGCAGATTTATGCCCTGCCTTCCATGTGAAAACAATGCATGCAATACAATGCGATTTTAATTGAACTTTAGAAATACTTATCAATGAACCAGTAGATTACAGTGGAATCTCACTAATACAAACCTCCTAAAGCAGCACTGACGTCCGTAACTATACCCAGGTGCAACACATCTAGAACCTAGTCTTCATACAGTGCACATATATGGGTTTATCACTTACGCTGTAGTTGATATTATGCTTAGCAGTCAGTACACTCACTATTTGATAGGAGCTTACTGCAAAACATTTTCAGTCTTTGGTAATGCTCACATTATTAACCATGAGAAACGCAAGGTGGTGGTTAAGCAGCCACAGCGTATATTATGGTCCTACGTATTTATGTGCATGCCTAGAAATTTTGCCCACCTACACGAGTGCAATAAGCATATTCAAGTATCTGTTTGTCACTGTGCATTGTGTAGTGCATAGTAACGTTGATAGCATATACTGCATGCTTTTAATAGGCCGCAGCACACAAGTGACGCCTCCTGAACCTGGGCCAGCCAAAGAGCATTCATTCGCCGAAAGCAAAGCAGCCAGGAGAAGTCCCCACACCAACAAGGTACACTCTTTCACAAAGAAAAAAAAAAGGCAGGCCATCTGCCTGATAATGGCTAACCAGCCTTTACTTTTATTTGTGATGGGAAGTAAAAGGTAGTCTTGCACTACATGCACAGCTTGGCGTGGTAAGGAAGTGACAATGTGGCCATGTGTAAAAGGAGGCATGGGTGCCAAGGCAGCTCATACAAAGCAGCAATGCATGTAGTCAGTGAACGAATGCAGACGAACCCACTTATAACAATACCGGTTTTACCAATATATCGGTTATAACAACGAGAAGCTGCTGCACCGTCAACTTTTGTATGCTTTCTATGGTCTTCTTAGCTCCCAAGAGAGTCAAAGGCGTTTGTACAACCGGCGACACTGAGACATGCACTTCCCGCCTGGTTCTTTCCTGCTTCTGTGGTCTCTGTCGCGTCAGTTTGGCCTGTCAGATAAACTGCTGTCTCTCTACAGGCCCATACTGAGTACTTCGTGCCGTGACTCCTGTCACCTATGAAATCGCCCCTGACGTCCCATCTGCTTCTCAGTCCAGTGATATCGTGCACGTTACACGACTAAAGTATCACTCTCCCAGTGATGACATTTAGACGCTCGAAGACTGCGCTTCTGCCGTCGGGAGATTATGCTACATGCGTGTTGTATTTGGTCATTTGAACCAGGTGTACAGGCGCCGTCACTCGAGCGAAGAGGAGGAAGTACGAACTGGGCTCGCATTGTGAAGCCAACCGGCCAGCGCTGCAACCGCTGCTGTAAATAGTTTCTCGTTTAACTGACTCGTCCTTCGCTTAAGAAGATTGAGAATGCGCGGATCACACTACCCTAGTTTTATGCTGCAGTATGCACATTTACTATGATAACCAATTGGTTTACATTTATTCTGTCGATGCCAAGTTGCTGCAATAGGCAGGCTAAAGAGCAGTGCAAATATCTGTTTATTCAGTACATAAATTAAAATTAGTTTCGCTATGAAAATATGAACATAAAATAACTCAAATGCACCAAATTTCCTCACATACGCTCTGCTGCCATAACAACCAAGTAATTGGTCAAGGCAAAGTGCTAAGTCTGAGCTGCTTACCTTTTCATTTTTGACTAAACACCATCTCAGACTGATGCCTAGAAGAACCTTGTAATGAAACTGACAACCAAAATTCTGACGAGCGCTCGGCAAGCAACAGCACAGGTGCACTGTTGTCGACGGAGTTCCATTTCCTGCGTTCGCAGGGCACTTCTATGCACACACTAGAAGCACGCCCAATACGTGTGTAGTTAGCAAGCACGATTACTTACCTTTTGAATGGTACGACGCAGTCGCAACACGCTCTCTAAGTTGCAGGTGCTGCGTCGACGTTACTTCCAGCATCCATGCCGCTATGTAGTGGACGAGCTGAGGCATGCTAATAATACGCATTTGTTTGCGACGTCCACCCGACTTTCCACAACCAGCGACAAAGGGGACGGACTCGACGCCATGAAAATCATTGGTTCACATTTGCTTGGCGCGCCACGCATGTGGCGAATTTGCAGCATGACACAAGCTATCTTCTGGCACTTCTGTCACACTAACTGCATCCCATTTCATTACAGCAAACACATCGTCGCAGCGCGCACAAACAACCGGCAGGTTGAAGACAGGAAAAACAACTGCGCCACCTGCATGCTTGTGAGACTTGTGGCCTCCAGGGTTCGTACAGGTTTCAAAGAAAAAAATTCAAGGACTTTTCAAGGACCTTTCAAAAAATATAAATATTTAATACAGTAATTCACACGTTACATTTTATTGGACAGAACAAAGAAAAGTGATTTCACTTAATGCACGTACAGCTTCATTTGACTAGATGAAATTCTGAAGCTCGGGGCAAGTCTTTCAGTTTCTTTTCCATTTGCATCTTAATGCTGCCGAGCTCGTCAGCCTTCGGTTTTGCGGTCTTTCTCAAGCTATTTGATTTCACCACGTGCGTGATGTCACTAGTTCTCTCAGCCTTTTCTGCATATCTGATATATCTGCAAAGGCCGTGAAATCGGCAACAACTGCCTCAAGCTTCTTTTTCTTTGTCTGCAGCCCTTCAACTTCTTCCATGATTGTGCACCTTTTTGTCTGCTTCGAGTTTTCCTGGTACCGTTTCTTTTCCGATTCCAAGTGTGCACCGTAATGCTGCCTCGCTGTGGACACAGCTATTCTGAGTTATTTTCTTATAGAAACGTTCAAAATTTCACCTGCCCTGTCCACGGCGTCACATATGATACGCTGTGGAATGTATGACAAAGCTTTCAGATTCTCTGTGGAGATCTGGCGGTTGACGCTGAACCCCTGTTCGACAGTTGCTTGCCCATGGCTCAAAACAAGCAACAGCCTGACTGCTTTCCACAGCTCTTTGTAGGAGGGATTGAAGCTAAGGAGGTCATGAAAAAAAAACTTATCCTGCCTGCTAAGGCTCCTCTCAAACAGGCGAAGCTCGTGCTTTACCTCTTGCAGCTCAGTATATTCTGCCATTACACATTCCCATTGGCAGTCACTCAGTCTTCCTGCCACGGTCAAGACGTCTTCCTTAGGCCCCCAAGGCACTGATACGGCTTCGAGCACATGAGCCGTGGGTATAGAGGTGCCAGGTTTCTAACCATTGATGATTTAAAGGAACTTCATTCGAGTATTTTCTTGGTCACAGCTTCCTAAAATAGTTTACCCTCCATTCTGAATTGAAATGTAACCTTTGCACTTGCCCTTGAATCTTTCAGTGCTTGTTCACATTTGGGGTCGATATCCACTTTTTCAAGTGGAGTGTGGTTATCAGGGTTGTCAACGTCTACCTTGAGCAAACCACCAATCCCTGCCAATGGAGACAACACTGAAGCCTTCATGAATTTCACAAGAAGCTTCCACACAACACTCTGAAGGTCTCTAGCAAGAAAGGTCAAGAATGGCTGAAGAATGGAAGCAACTCTGAGAGCCAAGTTCAGTTTTACCAGCGTCAAGGAATCACGACAAAAGCTGTACACATTTTCAAACGATGCATACTTTGGTAAGCTCACCTGCTTACTCCTTGCAGACTTCACATATTTGTCATTCCAAAGACGCAAAGCTTTTTTAATGACAATTGTGTTTTCCACCCATCGGTGAGACACAAACTGTAGTGGAAATGTTTCCTGGTTAGTCACAGTTGAAAAATCTTCCCTTCATGCTGGTGAGTCTTGGAAGAGTGCACTCACGCTTGACACCAGAACGTCAATGCCCCACTTGCTGGCTCCTACCCCTGCCCTGTAGACATTGTGTATGGTATCAAGGCTTCAAGTCCCCAAGTCAACACACTGGACCTGATGGGTTTCCTGCAAGTGCACTTGCATATTCCTAAAGTACTTCAGGTTAACGTTCGGCCCATCCATTGAGATCTGAAGAACCTTGCCGAGTGGCAAAGGCTCCAAAGCCCTTAGAAGTATTTCCTGAATGTCCTCTGCCGTAGAGTGCCCCATAAAAGTGGATGTGTAATATCTGGTGGCGACGTTGCGTGACAAGTCCCAATAGCACATATGCACGTTCGTTTGCTTCTCTTGCAGGGAGTCATTCGCTGACTCGACGAAAAGCACGACATAATAGTCAGATTCTGTACCTCTTGTTGCAAGGATGCCAAAAAAATGGCCTGAGCCCATGGCACGCAACATACGCGCATTTTTTTTCCGCAGGAAAACGATTTAGCCATGTTGCTGTCGGGAAACATCCGCTTGAACAAGTCACCGGTTTGTGCGGATGATCCGTACGAATAGTGGGAAGTAATCACTTTCATTGTCCACAGCATTTCTGCATCGGTAACCACCTCTTGTGACTTGCAGGTGCTCTTTAGATGAGTCGCCTGGCGATGAAGCCAACCCAGTGGACCGCTCGCTTGTGCTTGGTGCCAGGTAGTTCTGTATAGTTTCTAGGTGCCATTTGCACCATTCCACAGTGCTTTGCACTTTTCGTGTGGCTTCTGAGAGCAGATTCGCCCATAGAAGCGATGTCGAAGGTCTTTCTGCAGTATGTGCATTTCGTGCGGTGGGGGTCTGATGTATCCGGCGCAACTCAAAGTTTGTAATCGTCGTTGCTGAGCCAAGCCCTTTAGAATTTACATTTCCCAGGCATTATTCTGAACTATGCGTACCACAACCGAAACGAGGGAAAAAGCAAACAAAGCATCGACGGCACCGGAGTTATCGCGCATAAACAGCACAATGTGGCCAACAGGCAACGCTCGGGCTATGAGGCTGTACCTGCTTTTAGTGGGTTGCCAATAAATCTAGCCCAAGGCAAAACCCTCCAAAAAAGTGAAATACTACCAAATTTAACTGTTAAGATTCATGTAACTGCTTTTTCGTTGCAAATAAGCATGATGGCACAACTTGTATTTTTTTCCGAGGAGGTCGAGACTCTAGCCTCATTGTGGCCAGCAACTTACGGCTTTTGGCCAACCCTGAAGTCGAAGCAAGTCAGAGGGGAAAAAAAAAATTGCGGTGGACGCGCGCTTGCCTCTTCCTTGCACAACAAGTTTGACTTCGCGGTCCCGGCATTGCGGAGAGCAATGAAGTCTGCCGGGACCACCCTCAACTGTCATATAATGTGAGTCGCACTGTCGGACCCCATGAAAACCCCAAGAATTGAAGGGTTCTCAAGGACGGAAAAGAAATTCCAAGACTTTTAAGGCCTTGAAAACGGAACTTTCAATTTCGAGGGTTTTCGAGGATTTCAAGGACCTGTGCGCACCCTGCGGCCTCTGTGATTCCTAGAATATTAACCAGTGCACTCGCATAATCGCATTTTGTGCCAGGTTGCGCTCAACTGCGCATAGATGTTGCGAGACAAAATAACCATTGAACACTATATTTTACGCTATAGTTCAGCGTAGAAAGAAATATGATGTGGTTTCAATTTTGAATCGCTTCTGCCGTCAGCAGCTAGCAAAAGCGTAGCCTTCGAGATCAGATTATACTATCCTTAGGAAGCCGTCGCTAGGGCGTGATTATAATGATTTGGGCTTTGGACAACTGTCACGAAGCCGGACGAAGCCCAAGCCACTACTATAGTATGGAGGGGCTGTTTATATGTGTTCTGTGCTACAGTGTACTAGAAGCTTCTATAACACTGTAGTGCTAACTACGCCGTCACTTCGTCTTAAATAACTTCCTGTTGTCGTCAACATCAACTGGAGCCTCAGAAATTGTTGACACATTCTCCGAGGTACACATGTGCACTGTGCGATGTTTCAGTGCGCGTTGTAACTGTGTTAGTCGGAAAGCATCAAATCTACCAGGGTTATTCGCTTGTGTGGCGCACGTTACACCCGTCTCGTCCGTATCTTGCTTTCGTTCTGTCGGTGCATTTAATGTGCGAAGGTTGCGCTCCTGACGTCCGTACCTTCTGTGATTATCGTGCGACCCAGGAAGATTCCTTGAAAAAACCACATGCCTCTACAGCGTGCATATGTCCTCCTAGGTAGTGTGTGCCAGAAATGTGCAGTGGTGTACGATGTGTTAGCAGTGAAGTGCTGCAGTGCATTCCAGCGAATAGACGCTGCCGCTTAAGCGCGGTTTTCTTTAGTGTTTTTTCATAATCTTTGTGATTTACCTGCATCTGCAATAGAACCCACAATGCTTTTCCATGACGTTACATTGCGAGTGTGTAATTTTGTGTCTTGTTAGCCTTCTTTAGTGAGTGACTTTTAAAGATATTCTTGCTTGATAGTAAAAATGTCTGTAATGACGTTGAAATAATCTGGCTTTTTATTCCTTGACTATTGGCGTGAGTGGTAATATTACGAGATCTTAGCAATCAAGCTCTGGACTTCGAGCTATAAAGCAGAATACTAAACTTGTTGCAGTACCGGATTCTTATTATGGTGTGTCAACATCTCAGCAAGTTCTCGGTGCTGAGGGGCTTGCACTTAAAGGCAAGTGTAATTGTCTACTCATCTGAAGTGTATATCATTTCATATCATTTGTTCCAAGTACAAATTTTTCATAGGTGCACTGCTGTCTTTTTGAGTTGAAAAAATCAATTTGAGATATTATTCAACAGTATGTGTTGCAATGTTTTGACATGAATTCAGGAGTATTATATGTTGTGCCATGCGTAGCTACTGTGTACAAGTATTTCTATGAGTACACAACATCTTATTTCTCCATCGCCTGTAGTTTGTAAGTCATGAAACAAAAAAAATTATTTAAAATTTTTTTTCAGCCGGCACTGAAAAAGTTTGTTTCACACAGTCTTGTTAGTTTGGTAATAGGCTTTGCCACCAAATTATTTTGTATGTGGGATGTTTATATGCATTTGATTGGACAATGGTACAAAACATGACATGAGCAGCAATCTGCTCACTAGAAAATAAGCTCCGGTGTCACACTACTGCTAAAATGAGATTTACAGACCGAACGTGTGTGTGGTTGTCCGAGTTACGCATTTGCCAAGCACAGTGCCTGTGTTTAGTAAATATCAGCCCTTTCTTCCCTTCACTTTGTGTAATTCTTATCTGGTTCTCACATAGTGTTTAGTATAATATAACATAAATAAAAGCAAGGGCTATATGAAGCACAAATGTTAGGTACGAGTACTGGCTTTCAGCACATCACTCATAGAAGGGCTTGAAACAAAGCGGTTATGAATGAAAGTTTGCGCTTCTAGCTTCCATAAAATCAATATTGAAATTAGATTATGGAGTTTCACGTTCCAAAACCACGATCTGATTATGAGGCATGCCGTAGTGGGGGACTCTGGAAATTTGGACCACCTGGGGTTCTTTAACATGCACCTAAATCTAAGTACATGGGTTTTTTCGCATTTCGCCCCCATCGAAATGCGGCCGATGCGAGTAATTGACCTAGATAAATGTACTCCTTTACAGACTCTAGAGGCTGACTGGCGATCCTGAATTCTTGTTCCCTTGCCAGGCTGTTGAACATTACCTTTGCCTTATGCATATTAATCTTCAACCCCTCTTACACTTTCTCGGTTAAGGTCCTCAATCATTTGCTGTAATTGGTCCCCATAATTGCTGAATAGGACAATGTCATCTGCAAACCGAAGGTTGCTGAGGTATTCGCCATTGATCGTCACTCCTAAGCCTTCCCAGTCTAAGAGCTTGAATACTTCTAAGCATGCAGTGAATAGCATTGGACAGATTGTGTCTTCTTGCCTGGGGGACCACTTTCTTGATAGGTATCTTTCTACTTTTCTTGTGGAGAATGAAAGTTGCGGTGCAATCCTTGTAGATATTTGCCTCTATATTCATGTATGCATCCTATACTCCTCGGTTACGTAATGCTTCTATGACTGTTGGTATCTCTACTGAATCAAATGCTTTTTCCTAATCTACGAAAACCATATACAGAGGTTGATTGTATTTTGCAGATTTCTCTATTACCTGGTTGATGACGTGGATGTGATCCGTCGTAGAATATCCCTTCCAGAAGCCAGCCTGTTCTCTTGGTTTAGTGAAGTCAAGTGTTGCCCTGTTTTTATTTGAAATTACCTTGGTGAATATTTTATACAATACTGAGAGCAAGCTAATGGGTCTATAATTCTTCAATTGTTTAATGTAACCCTTATGGATGAGTATATGTTGGCGTTCTTACAGCTTTCTGGTACATTTGGAAGTCAGGAGGCATTGCATATAAAAGGTCGAAAGCTTTGAAAAGTATGATATCTCCTCCATTCTTTATTAAATTGACTTATTCTATCTTCTCCAGCAGCTTTTCCCCTGGTCATGAATTTCAAGGCCCTTCTAACTTCATCGCTAGTTATAGAAGGGGCGTGGTGATTTGGAGCAGAGGTAGAATACCCGGCCTCAAATCTGATGGTCGTATGTTCGAATCCTACTCCAGTCCACTACATTTTCAGGCATGGAGTGGTGCCTGACACCGGCAAGAAAAAAAAATATATATATATTGCCGAGAGCTAGCGGGGCTATACTAGTTCAGGTTCAACCAAACTAGGAAGGCCCACTAAAGCTTCATCAAAGTCACTCCCTCACCAGAACAGGAGTTGGCCTCCCTGGTGCAGTACTCGGCCACTCCCTCATGACTCCGACAATTAACCCATGGCCCTCAGTCCCCAGTGGCTGTGGAGCACCTGACTGAGGCGGCGGTCACACCTGCTATGCGGCAGAGGGTGCTAAGACTCTCTGGGTCTGGACAGGCCGCCAATAGAAACTGAACCTGGCAACGTTCAACACACGCACCCTCGAGTGAGGCTAGCTCAGCAGGACTATTAGAATTATCTGGCATTGCCTGGGATATTAATAATTGGCCTTAGTGAGGGTTCGAAGAACTGTTGAGGCTTACGCAGTGCTGACTAACAACCACATCCTCTGCTACAGAGGTCTTCCAGATAACAGAGAATTCGGGGTTGGATTTCTAGTCCATGACAACATAGCGGGCAACATTGATGCATTCTACAGCATTAATGAGAGGGTAGCAGCCGTCGTAATAAAGCTGAATAGGAGGTACAGAATTAAGGTAGTACAAGCCTACGCCCCAACCTCTAGTCACGATGATGAAGAAATAGAACAGTTTTATGAAGGTGTTGAATTCGTGGGAGTCATGGGAGACTTCAATGCAAAAGTGGGGAAAAGGGAGGCTGGTGAGCAAGTAATTGACAACTACGGCATCGGCTCCAGGAACACTAGAGGAGAGATGTTAGTAGAATTCGTGGAAAGAAATAGGCTCCGAATAATGAATACCTTCTTCGGGAAGCGCAGCAACAGGAAGTGGACCTGGAAAAGCCCTAATGGAGAAACAAGGAATGAAATAGATTTCATACTCTCTGCCGATCCAAGCATAGTGCAGGATGTAGAAGTGTTAGGTAAGGTAAAGTGCAGTGACCTTAGGTTAGTGAGGCCTAGGATTTCTCTCAATTTGGAGAGAAAAAGTGAAATTAGTCAAGAGGAAACAGGCCAACCTAGAGGCAGTAAGGGTAAAAGCAGACCAATTCAGGCTGGTGCTTGCAAACAAATATGCAGCTTTAGAACAGGAAGATGAACACAACATAAAGGTAATGAATGAAACCGTAACTAGGCTGATCTCAGAAATAGCAATTGAAGCGGGAAGTAAAGCACCAAGGCAACCTCTCCCAAGTAACAAAGGACCTATTAAACGGCAAACATGAAAATGTCAAACTCGAGAGATCAGATACAATTCGCAGAACTGTCGAAACTGATCAACAAGAAGAAAGTAAGGGATATCCGAAATTATAACATACACAAAATTGAGGAAGCAGTAAGATATGGACGCAGCATGAAATCAGTGTGAAGAAAACTTGGCATAGGACAAGGAAAAATGTATGCACTGAAAGATAAGCAGGGTAATATCAAAAGCAATTTCGATGACATAGTAAAAGCAGTGGAAGACTGTACTGACCTGTACAGTGACCAGAGCAGCCAAGCATTCAAAGTAGTGATGAACAGGATACAGAGGCTCCTATAACTTGCAATGAAGTTAGAAAGGCCTTGAAAGACATTACCAGGGGAAAAGCTGCTGGAGACGATGGAATAACAGTGATTATTTCAACGATGGAGGAGATATCATGCTTGAGAAGCTTGCGTCCCTTTGTATGCAGTGCCTCACCGCCTCAAGTGTACCAGAAAGCTGAAAGAACGCCAACATTATACTCATGAAATCCATACGAAGGGAGACGTTAAAGAATTGAAGAACTATAAACCGATTAGCTTGCTTTCAGTATTGTATAAAATATTCACCAATTTCCAATAGAAACAGGGCAACACTTGACTTCAGCCAACCAGGAGAACAGGCTGGCTTCAGGAAGGGATATTCTACGATGGATCATATCCATGTCATAAATCAGGTAATTGAGAAATCTGCGGAGGACAATCAACCTCTCTATATGGCTATCATAGATTATGAAAAGGCATTTGATTCAGAAGAGATACCAGCAGTCATAGAGGCATTGCGTAATCGAGGAGTACAGGAGGCATACGTGAATATCTTAGCACATATATACAAGGATACCACAGCTACCTTAGTTCTCCACAAGAAAAGTAGAAAGTTTCCTATCAAGAAACGCGACAGGCAAGGAAACCATCTCTCCAATGCTATTCACTGCATGCTTAGAAGAAGTATTCAAGCTCTTAGACTGGGAAGGCTTAGGAGTGAGGATCAACGGCGAATATCTCAGTAACCTTCGGTTTGCAGATGACATTCTCCATTCAGCAAAAATGGAGACTAATTACAGCAAATGACTGAGGACCCTAATCGAGAAAGTGTAAGAATTGGGTTGAAGATGAATATGGAGAACACAAAGATAATGTTCAATAGCCTGGCAAGGGAACAAGAATTTAGGATCGCCAGTCAGCCTCTAGAGTCTGTAAAGGAGTACATTTATCTAGGTCAATTACTCACAGGGGACCCTGATCATGAGAAAGAAATTTACAGAATAAAATTGGGTTGGAGTGCATACGACAGGCATTGCCAAATCTTGACTGGGAGCTTACAACTTTCGTTGAAAACAAAAGTGTACAATCATTGCATTCTACCGGTGGTAACATATGGGGCAGAAACTTGAAAGAAGCTCGAGTTCAAGTTGAGGACTGCACAAAGAGCGATGGAACGAAAAATCGTAGGACTAACGTTAACAGACAGGAAGAGAGGTGTGGATCAGAGAACAAACGGGGATAGCCGATATTCTAGTTGACATTAAGCGGAAGAAATGGAGCTGGGCAGGCCATGTAATGCGTAGAATGGATAACTGGTAGACCATTAGGGAGGGTTAGAGAATGGATACCAAGAGAAGGGAAGTGCAGTCGACGTCGGCAGAAAACCAGATGGGGTGATGAAGTTAGGAAATTTGCAGGTGCAAGTTGGAATACGCTAGCGCAAGACAGGGGTAATTGGAGATCGCAGGGAGAGGCCTTCGTCCTGCAGTGGACATAAAATATAGGCTGATGACGATGATAGAAGGGGCTTCTGTATCCTGTTCATCACTACGAATGAAAGTAGCTTAGCTGCTGTGGGAAGTGTACAGGTCAGTATGGAATTTTTCCGCTGCTTTTACTATGTCAACGAAATTGCTGATGATTTTAGCCTGCTTATCTTTCAGTTCATACATTTTGCCTTGTCCTATGCCTAGTTTTCTTCTCACTGATTTCATGCTGCATCCATATTTTACTGCTTCCTCAATCTTTTCCACGTTATAATTTCTGATATCCCTTACTTTCTTCTTATTGATCAGTTTCCACAGTTCAGTGAATTCTATCTGATCTCTCGAGTTTGACACGTTCATGTTTTGCCGTTTCTTTATTTTTTATTTTTTTTATTTATTAATGCTCTAAGCCTTGACAGGCTATTACAGGAGTGGGAAGAAAAATAACAGAGTACAGATTGCTATCAATAGATAGAAAAAATCATCCGAAAATAAAAAATTAGGTCCGAAAATTAGGTCCTTTGTTACTTGGGAGAGCTTACCTACTGGTTGCTTTGGTGCCTTACCTCCCACTTCAATTGCTGCTTCTTTGATCAGCCTAGTTATGGTTGCATTCATTACCTCTATGTTATCTTCATCGTCCTGTTCTAAAGCTGCATATTTGTTTGCGAGCACCAGCCTGAATTGGTCTGCTTTTACCCTTACTACGTTCAGGTTGGTGTTTTTGACTAATTTCATTCTCTCTCTCTTCAAATTGAGAGAAATCCTAGACCTTACTAACTTATGGTAACTGCACTTTATGCCCGCAGGGGCGTCTGCGTCAGCAGGCGTTTGGTGTGCTGCGACACCACGGACCCGAGCACACGAGGGTTGGACCCTCCCACGTTTAACCGTGCGTGGCTTAGCCGTGTCCGGGGAAAAGGGGATCCTGGGGGTTGAGCCGATGTTGAGTGCTTGGACCTTTATGGCCCCTCGGCGGAGGCAACACACCCCTTTGGCCTCGGCTTCACGTAGACGGCACTCCCGGACTGACCCATCCGGGAGAAATCGGTAGTTGCCTTTTCCTATCCTCCTCTCCAACCTTCGTCTTTCTCTCTTACTTTTAATCTTTCCTGTCTTCTCCTCTCTTCTATATTCCTTCCGATCTTCTTGGCAGCGAGGGTTAACCCTGTGTGAGTAGCCTGCCTAGGTTATTTCATATTCGGTTATAGTGGTGACGTACGGCTGGCGTCTGCAGGGCCTATGTTTACAGGCACTGCAGCGTCCCCTAGTAGGACTCCATGGTGGGTGGCTGGCGTTTCTGCCGAAACATGAATATTTTATGGCTAATTCTTTTCCCACGCTTTCTGATCGCCCCCAAAAGAGGGGGCGCACCGAAGAAGTCTTTAAATTTTTTGGCCGACAAGTTGAAAACTTTCCACGCTACCACGTGGTACACAGTGAGAAAACTGAAAAGACCGTGAGAGTGATCTCACCCTTTATCGTTGCAAAGACTCTGACAGAGACTATAGGACCAGGTTACAAGGCGACGAGGATGGCCAGCGGTGACCTCCTCCTGGAACTCCGCGATAAGAAACAACATGATAAACTACAGAATCTAGTGTCGTTTGGAGACTTTCCTGTGACTGTGACCCCGCACCGCACAATGAACACCACCCGCGGTGTTATTTCTGATGACGACCTGTTGGAGCTCACCGAAGATGAACTTATGGAAGGATTCAAAGAGCAAATGTTTTGACTGTAAAACGAATCAAGATGAGGCGCGATGGCAAGGAGCTAAAGACAAAACATATAATCCTTACTTTTGGTTCTAGTGTTCTACCCGAGACCATTGAAGCCGGATACATTAAATTACGTGTCAGGCCATACGTGCCAAACCCTCTTCGATGCTTCAAAT
The DNA here is from genome assembly GCF_013339745.2 of Dermacentor silvarum. Lineage (NCBI taxonomy): Eukaryota > Metazoa > Arthropoda > Arachnida > Ixodida > Ixodidae > Dermacentor > Dermacentor silvarum. Next base: position 449,327,746 of record NC_051154.1, read on the forward strand.
GCCAAAGATTCGGCCACAGTTCGCAGAACTGCCGAGGCCGTCAGACTTGTGCGAAATGCAGTGCCACTGAGCATCTCTCTGAATCATGCGAAAACTCTCTCCACTGTGTGAACTGTGATGGGGAGCACGCCGCATACTCGCGGTCGTGCCCATCCTGGAAAAAAGAAAAAGAAATTGTAACAATTAAAGTAAAGGAAAATCTAACGTTCAAGGAGGCACGCAGGCGGGTATCCTACCTGCCAAAGAAAACTTTTGCCGAAGTGGCGCGTCAGGGGGCAGCGTCGCAACGGCTTCCGGCGGCTGTCCGGCCCACACACAGTGAGCCGGCAGTGACGCCATCCGCCCCCCCGGCGGCTGCAGCTCGCGCTGCTCCGCCAACTCACAAGAAGGGGCCATCGACCTCCGGGCTAGTGGCCTCAAGGGCCTCGTCCCTCGAAACGAGGCCTTCCCGTCAAAACAACCGCTCGCAAGAGCGCGTGTCCAGCGCCTCGCAAGAGGCGATGGACACAACAACCTGCCAGACAGCGCCGCAAGCGCCAAAGGAGCCCCGAGAATCTCGCGATCGCTCCAAAAAAGAAAAAGCCCGCATCACAGGGCCCGACAAGGGCTCTGTAAGTTAAATTAGTCTCTTTTTTTTAAACACACAGCACAAAAAAAACACTTCCAACATGAATACACAAATAATACAATGGAACGTCAGAGGACTCCTACACAACCTCGATGACGTCAAAGAAATCCTACACAGGTTTAATCCTAAGGTGCTGTGTGTTCAAGAGACACACCTTAAACCTACACAATCAAACTTTCTCCGGCAATACGCCATTTTTCGTAAAGACCGCGATGACACAGTCGTGTCTTCCGGTGGTGTGGCTATTGTAGTCGATAGAGGTATTGCCTGCCGGGAATTAAAACTTCGTACGCCCCTAGAGGCAGTTGCTGTCCGAGGGGTGTTGTTTGACAAGCTAATCACTATTAGTTCCATATACATCCCTCCCAGCTATCCACTTAATAAAACGGAATTTCAAAACTACATAAATGAGCTTCCGGAGCCATACATAGTTCTCGGAGATTTCAATGCACATAACACTTTGTGGGGAGACACGCGTTGTGATGGAAGAGGTCGCCTAATTGAAAACTTCCTTTTTTCCTCGGGAGCATGTTTACTTAATAAGAAAGAGCCAACGTACTACAGCGTGGCGCATAATTCATACTCGTCCATAGATTTGAGTATCGTGTCGAGTACACTAATTCCGTACCTGCAGTGGTCCGTTCTGAAGAACCCCTTTGGGAGCGACCACTTTCCAATTATACTAAGCTTAACAAAACAAGATGGTTGCTCGCCACATGTTCCCCGATGGAAGGTTAACTCTGCTAACTGGCAACTTTTTAAAGAAATAACATATTTAGGCCGGGATGACATTGCGTCTCTTAACATAGACGATGCTGTGGCGTATATAACACGTTTTATCACTGACGCTGCAGAAAGGTGCATACAACAAACTAATGGACTAGCTAATAAGCGTCGCCTGCCTTGGTGGAACGAGGAATGCCAAAAAGCACGTAAAAAGCAAAACAAGGCCTGGGGATTGTTTCGCAACTCCCCAACAGCCGAAAACTTGATTAATTTTAAACAAGCAAAATCGCAGGGCAGGAGAACGCGCAGACGTGCTAAAAAAGAGAGCTGGGAAAAGTACATCTCCAGCATAAACTCGTATACAGATGAAACGAAAGTCTGGAATAGGGTGAATAAATTAATAGGTCGGGAGTCACATCCCCTACCCTTAGTAAATAGCCAAGGTGATAGCCTGGAAGACCAGGCGGATACTCTAGGCAAACACTTCGAATATGTATCGAGTGAATCGCACTATACACAATCTTTCCTGAAGTTCAAAGAACGCGAAGAGCGGCAGCCCCTTAATCGCAAAGTTTCATCAAATGAGGCTTACAACCGACCATTCAGCTTAGCCGAACTTAAAGCATCTCTCGCTTGTTGCAACAACTCAGCGCCAGGTGGCGACCGTATCATCTACGAAATGATTAGGTACTTACACCCCGAAACACTGACAACACTCCTCTCTCTCTTTAATGCCATGTGGGCGGCTGGATATATTCCTTCCTTGTGGAAAGAAGCCATAGTCATCCCGATTCTTAAACAAGGCAAGGACCCGTCTTTAGCTAGCAGCTACAGGCCAATAGCGCTAACAAGCTGCCTGTGCAAGTTGTATGAAAAAATGATAAACCGGCGCCTAATCTGTTTCCTAGAAAATGACAAAATACTAGACCCCTTCCAGTGTGGCTTCCGAGAAGGTAGGTCAACAATAGACCACCTTGTTCGCATCGAGGCAAACATCAGAGATGCGTTTATACATAAACAGTTTTTACTTTCGGTCTTTCTAGATCTAGAGAAAGCGTACGACACGACATGGCGCTTTGGGATTCTGCGAGATCTTTCCGCGATGGGGGTCCGTGGAAATATGTTAAACACAGTCGAAAGCTACTTGTCTAACCGGACGTTTCGCGTAAGAGTGGGCAATGTTTTATCTAGAACATTCACCCAGGAGGCTGGCGTGCCACAAGGGGGTGTGCTTAGTTGCACGCTCTTTATTGTAAAAATGAACTCCCTGTATACAGTTATTCCACGCAGCATGTTTTATTCTGTGTATGTCGATGATGTACAGATAGGTTTCAAATCATGCAACATTGCTATCTGCGAACGGCAGGTACAGCTTGGATTAAACAAACTGTCTAAATGGGCTGATGTAAATGGATTTAAATAAATGCAAAGAAAAGTACGTGCATACTTTTCTCAAACAAAAGAGGCATGACACCAGTGCCAAATCTCACGATTAATCAGAGGAA
>NC_051154.1:449330704-449399812 GCF_013339745.2 Dermacentor silvarum
GATGTGGTTGAAATATTTAAACAACAGGTAAATAACAGTTGAGATGGTTAAATAACACAGTTTTACTTTAAATTACAGGATTTAGTGAACATCATTTTTCATCATTTAGTAGTAGTACCCTGAAGGCCTTGAGGCATTACAGAGGGGGCATTACATACCTTATGTATGTGTTGCAGCTATATCGTTGATATTTTGTGTGAAACATGCACTGCAAAGTTACTACAGCTCCATTTCCCCCGAGATTCAATTAGCTGTATGTGTATTTTACAAGCACACTTAGATCAAAGATAGTTTTCTACACAAGGTGATGCGGTGTGTAGGGAAAGCATGCACTATCATGTGAGGTTCTTTTGCATGACTCTGCAAAGGTTGTGTAAATGCATTCCAGAGCAAATGTTATTGTTGACCTTAAAAATATCTGGTGGGTTATTCTTTAACTGCAGACGCTTGCAAAGGACGATGCCACAGCAATGAGTCAACCTTAAAGTGAAGCAGCTACATCCACGGGAACATAACTGCATCAAGTTGAGCCAGTAAGTTGGTGCACGCTGTATGCAGCCATAATGCATGTTTCCAGTTTGATCATACCTTTTTCATGACTGTGGTAGATGTCCCCCACCATTCCTGAAGTGAAATATGCTTTCTTATATTCAGGCAGGTCTCTCTCAAGCCACAATGGATATGGACATCTCTGAGGGTTGTGTGATTGATGTGCTAGCAGAGGGTACTGTACATCTGCTAGCGCATCCTTGATGATCAGACATCGCTTGATGCCTTCGAAATCCAACAGGTCATGGCATGTTTGATTGTCGTAATGATCACAGAGCTTGCTTAAGACATTTTCTCACAGTGTGGCCTTGGTTGATTCATGTTCTGATCTGCTTTGCAAAAATCTGGTGTTTCCATTAATATAGATTTTGGATTTCACCTTTAAAGTAATATTTAAGTTTCAAAAATGCATATGAGACTGTCATACAGCTTTTTGTAAGATGTTTTCGACAGATTAAAAGATACTATCAGATGCTCAGAATGAAGAGAAAGATAGAACTGTTCAACCTATCATTGGCTACATTACAGTCCTTTTTTGACAGAGGTGACAAGCATACTGCGTTCAAATTTCATTGTTAACACTGGCAAAAGCAAGTGCTAATGAATGAAAGCCATATATGCTACATCATAATCTCATTTTAGTCAATCTAGGATAAGTAAAAGATAAGGAAAATAAAACAAACTGCAGCAACAGCAGTGTTATGTAAGATAAAAACCACTTTTTTTTCAGTAAGGTTGGAATAAGGGAAAACACACTCCTTCTCTGAATTATACTTCAGCCATTCCTCTCATTACACACATAATTAACACCCTTGCTAGGCTCCAACTTTACCACAGTATAAAAATTTATAACACGCAACTGTGCTGGTAAGCTTTATCAACATTTTTTGGGACAGTAGATAAGAAAATACAGTATATAGCCACAGCCACTGATCCCCTAACAATGTCCTGCTTGCTGGTCATTATTGTGCTTAAATTTTAAATGAAGAATGGCGTTTGCATTAGTCCAGGTTTTAGCTTCAACTGTGCATCTGGTGTTTCGTTGGCACGGTCAGCAATTTCAAGTTCTGTTGCAGTAAGCAGTCCCTCCTAATGCACTGGTGTTATTTTGTCCAGGCTCCCAGCCAAGGCCCTCCAGGAGCTCAAGGGTGAAGCTTCTGCAGCACTGCCTACACCAAGGCGCGGATCCAGGGGGGATGTCCGGATGTCCTGACCCCCCCTCGATTTTCTGCATCGCCCCCCCCCCCTGCTGACACGGGGACGGCCCTGTCGCAAAAAAAAATGGCCACCAGCATTTTTCAAAGTATTTTTCGCGAATACCAGTGGTAGCAGCCATGTAGAAGTAAAGCTAGCTCGCTCACAAGCTTAGTTATATCGTAGTAGGGGTGTGTGTCGCGAAGTTGCCGTAGTTATTGTTTCTCATGAACACCTTGGACCTCCTGGCGCCGGCGTGCCTTACTCGTCCCGTCGGTGGCGTCGAATGAACGAGGGGACGTCCCTTTTGCCAGCACGCCGATGTCCGCGCGAGCGCCTTCGCGCCTGATCAACTTAGTTCCCCATTGGGTGTCATCGGTTGCCTCATTTGCTGTCATCGGTTCCGCGACCACCTGCTTAATGAAGAGATCTCTCGCTGAAGTGTTCATATATATATATAACAACTAACAGCCTAACTAAGAACTACGCATAGACAACTTTTTTTAACTGTAGCACTCATTGTGATCACAGTTACACGTTGACAATATCCAGTACGAGCACAGTACCGTTCGTACGCTACAAGTTTTCATTGTAACTTCGCAGTTTTATTGTCGTACATTAAGCATAGGAGGCTCAAGCCCACCGGATCCGTTTATCTGAGTGGCGTTCTCGCGGAGCGGGGCGAAGCCTCGAGCATGGGCTGCGAAATGGGGGAGCGTGACGTCAGCGGCCAACGCCAGCGCGCGGGCCTAGGATGGCGCGTCGCGTGGTTAGAGAAATGGGAGCAGATGCGCGCCTTGTGTAAAGGATGACGTCGCGTGGGAAACAAAACATGAAGACGCTGGCTCGCGCTCACGGCTACTACGCTACATCGTTCTTCTTGTAGGTGGCGTCGTGAGTCTTCACACGCGGTGATTCGCATATCGTAAACAACTAGCGTAGTGGTTGCCGCGTTGAAACGAAAGGTGTCTCAGCCGAACACAAAGAATCTTCTTAAGGAAATCAAGGTGCCAACAGAACTCCAAAAGCCGGACCCGTCCTAGTTTACGAACGTTTACCTTTATCCCAAATTTTTATTTTAAAACATCTGACATATCCCTTTGTAAATTAAGCTTTATGTTTTCTTAAAATTAGGCACTGGGAGGCACGTGAAGACCACCTGCGCAAATAAGTTGTGTGGCCAGGGGGACACAAAGTGAGATAATTATCGCTGTCAGCAACCGATTAACTAAAATTGAATAATTAACTTTTTATTGACTGCAGTAAGTGTTATGTTTGTATTCAAAAGTAGAGGCAGTCGTGTTTCTGCACAGTTTCACTTGGAAGAATTCGTCTAGCATGTCTATGCTCCGATATATCCAACTCCAATTTTAATTGTCGTTCGCATGATTACATGCAAGAGAGTGAGGATGCAGCGCAAAGCTCCTCCCTGATGTGACGCTGTTGGGTGGGCAGCGTTTAGTTGTCTCAACAACGCGGCGGAGGCATTGGCAAAGATAATAACTGCCCCCCTTCCCCTCACGGCTGGCGAAAAAAAAACGAAGAACCCGTAAACGCTGTCGTAACACGCGACCGCGCGCAGCCTGTAAGATGGCGGCAGCTGCCATGCCGAGATAAGGCGCGAGCGGAGAAGCCGATGCCAGGCCAGTGCGCGTGCGTAATGGTGACTAGACGACCGGGCATGGTCCTTGTTTGGGCTACGCAAATAAAGTGACTGCTGATTTACAAGTATTGTAAGCTTTATTGAAATCAAAAGCAACAACTGCACCATCAACAGCAGAAACCTTTTTAGCTATGCTAACGATATTTCATACTGCCGCTTTAACTTGGTGTTGTCATGCACAAATCTCATGACAACACTTCACCATCAAGATGTCAATGCCCTAAAAATGTCCAAAATGCCTCCCTTCCACAGCAACGCAAAGCATAAACCGCTCTCGCGTCGAGTCGATAACTCTGTGCAGTGCATTGAAATTTGGAGTCGGATATCTCGGAGCACGAACACGCTAGAATAATTCTTCCGACTGATACTGTGTAGAAACACGACAGCCTCTAGGTTTTCAATACTGTGAGCGCATTTTGCGCATATCGTCGTCGTCATCTGTACAAACGACTCATCATCTTGTGTGAGCGCTATTTGTGCATATCGTCGTCGTCATCTGTACATACGACACATCATCATCTTTTGTCTCGTGCGGTGCTTCGTCTCTGACTCGGGCGACTGCTCGGAAATAAAGGCATCGCATCGGTCAACGTCTCACAAGTGGTGGAGGTGCTGGGTAGGTGAAGGAGAGCGACCAGAGGAGGTTGTGTACGGTCCGGGAACGGAGGAATCTGGTCCAGGTGTCCTGTCTCGCTCAAAGTTGGCGTAGCCGCGCCTGTCACCTGGGTGACGCCCGGGAACGTAGTAATCCAACCTAGGTGCGCTGTCTCGCTCAAAGGTAGCATAGCCCCGTCGTTCATCCTGCTGACGCCGACGGCAGTAGCGAGAAATGTGGCCGCGAATACCGCAGTAGAAACAAACCGGGCGCGACGACCGCCACGGAGAGTAGTACGGCTGCGCCGGTATGTGTCGTCAGTGTTTCGCCTGCCACATCTTCCGCGTATTGTACGCCCGCAGAAGGCCACACTGGTGCTATTAAGGCCACCTTGAGTGCAGATCTCAATCCGGCCCAGACCAATGCACTCCTCACCATTTTAATGAAGCATGAAGCTTGTTTTGACGTTTCTTCGCGAGGCCTGGGTCAGACCACTGTAACTACTCATCGAATTGAAACAGACGGCTCTCGCATCATTCGCCGTCGCCCGTACCGTGTGTCACCTTCGGAGCGAAAAGTTATAGAAGAACAAGTGAACGACATGCTGACACGCAACATTATAAGGCCTTCAGCAAGCCCTTGGTCTTCTCCTGTTGTGCTTGTTAAAAAAAAAGGATGGTTCTGTGCGCTTTTGCATCGATTATAGGGCGCTCAACAAAATTACCCGTAAGGATGTTTATCCAATGCCTCGTATGACGATGCTTTGGATACCTTACAAGGTGCCGAGTATTTCTCGAGCCTCGACTTGCGCTCGGATATTGGCAGATTCCCATGCATGAGCCAGATAAAGAAAAGACTGCGTTTGCTACACCTGATGGCCTTTTTGAATTTACGTGATGCCTTTTGGATTGTGCAATGCACCAGCTACGTTTGAACGTATGATAGATACAGTACTCCGTGGCTTAAAATGGAAGACCTGCCTTTGTTACTTGGACGACATTGTCATCTTTTCGTCGAGTTTCTCCCAGCACCTACAACGTCTAGACCAAGTTCTCGCGTGTCTAGCAAAAGCTGGTCTCCAACTCAATACTAAAAAGTGTCGCTTTGCAAGCCGAAGCATTAAAGTATTGGGCCACGTCGTCAGTAAGCATGGCATCCAGCCTGATCCCGATAAAATCGCTGCAGTACTGCAATTTCCGCCACCAAAAGAACTCCGCAGCTTTCTAGGACTGGCGTCCTACTTCCGCCGCTTTGTCCGTGACTTCGCCACCATCGCCGCTCCTCTACACAAACTTCTGACTTCGAGCGCGTCCTTTGTGTGGTCGAACGACTGTGAAGCCGCCTTCCAGACCCTCAAACGAGTTCTCACGTCAGGGCCCGTGCTCCGTCATTTCGATGCAACGGCCCCGACTATTCTACACACTGATGCCAGTGGGCATGGAATTGGCGCTGTCCTGCTGCAGCGGAATCAGAAGTCCGAAGAGCAAGTCGTGGCTTATGCAAGTCGTGCTCTTTCTCCTGCTGAGCGCAACTACACGATTACAGAACAGGAATGCCTCGCCATCGTGTGGTCAATACAAAAATTTCGTCCCTATCTCTACGGCCGCCATTTCACAGTTGTGACCGACCATCATGCTCTCTGTTGGTTGTCGTCCCTGAAAAACTTGTCTGGACGCCTCGGCCGTTGGGTACTGCGCTTACAGGAATATGACTTCACTGTCACGTATAAGTCCGGCAAACAACATCAAGATGCCGACGCTTTGTCGCGCTGCCCGCTGTCCCCAAACGCCCATGCTTCACCTTCGGTATGCACGTCACCATCTAGCCACACGTCTCAGCGCACGCCCAGTAGCCCGGGACAGTCAGTTGCCTCAGTTGACTTTCTCCCGTCTACTGACCTCGTCTCACTCCAACGTACTGACCCATACTGCCGTACGCTGATCGACCGACTTACTGGCTTGGCACGACCCCCCAACAGTCGCTTAAGACGACAACTTTCGCGTTTTGAGCTTCAAGGTGGAGCGTTATTTCGATCAATCTACCATCCTTCCGGTAACCGGTGGGTGCCAGTAATACCTCGCTCACTTCGACTCCAAGTATTGGAAGCATTTCGCGACGACGCGACGGCTGGCCACTTGGGCTTTCATAAGACCTACGACCGCATCAAAACGCGTTGTTTCTGGCCGGGCCTTTCCACCTCAGTCGACAAATACGTTGGCTCCTGCGCATCATGCCAACACAGAAAACGCTCGACATCCCTTCCAGCCGGTCCTCTGCAGCCTCTACCATGCCCGTACACCCCCTTCGAAATTGTGGGCATAGACTTGTATAGACCCCTCCCACTCACGCCCGCTGGTCACCGCTGGATCGTTACCGCAGTGGATCATCTAACGCGCTAACGCTGAGACAGCGGCTCTTCGCTCTGGTACTGCATCCGAAGTCGCCGAGTTTTTCGTGCACGGAATCGTTTTGCGCCACGGCGCACCTCGCGTCCTCCTGAGTGACCGTGGCAAGACGTTCCTATCGCAGTCCTCCGTGAAGTCCTTCAGGCCTCGGACACCATCCATAAGACCACATCATCGTACCATCCGCAAACAAATGGTCTTACGGAGCGTTTTCATCGAACTTTGTCTGACATGATGTCAATGTATGTTCGACCCGATCACACCAACTGGAAACACCATCCTACCTTTGTGACGTTTGCGTATAATACTGCCGTCCAACGTACAACCATTACAGTCCCTTCTTCCTGGTGTACGGTCGTGCGCCGTCTTTCGTCTTGGACACTACACTCCTTTCAGCACCTGCTGCTCCATCCGCGTCTCTTCCTGAGGAATTTGCCGCTCGCCTCTCCCGGTGCCGTGAACTTGCCCGCGCCAACACCGCTATACCATTCAGGACAAAAGGAAAATTCGCTATGATGCGACGCGTCGCGTTGCTTCGTTCCGCCCAGGCGACGAAGTTCTTTTGTGGAGACCTGTTCGCGCACCGGGGCTCTGTGAAAAAATTTCTCCACAGATATCTCGGCCCCTACACCGTTTGCAACGAACTTCGGCCGTTAACTAAAGCGTCACTCCTGTCAGCTCAGCTACTGACCGCCGCCGCCGCACTACGGAAATCGTTCACGTATCTCGCCTGAAACCCTACATTCGCCGTACCTACCCTTTCTAGTTTGCGGTCTTGCTGACCGCTTTCCTGAAGGGGGGAAGTTAGTGTGAGCGCATTTTGCGCATATCGTCGTCGTCATCTCCACAAACGACTCATCATCTTGTCTGAGCGCTATTTGTGCAAATCGTCGTCGTCATCTGTACATACGACTCATCATCATCTTTGTCTCGTGCGGTGCTTCGTCTCTGACTCGGGCGACTGCTCGGAAATAAAGGCATCGCATTGGTCAACGTCTCACAATACAAACATACCCACTTACTGCAGTCGACAAAAATAATTGTTCAATTTAGTTAATTGGCTGCTCACAGCGATAATTATCATCTCACTTTGTGCCCCCCTGGCCACATAAACTTATTTGCACAGGTGATCTTCGCGTGCCTCCCAGTGCCTAATTTTAAGAAAACCATAAAGCTTAGTTTTGAACAACCTGCATGATCAGGCACAGCCGCCAAGCACATGGCTGTATTGGGTAACGTCCTTTTCCTATAAGCACGGAGAAACCGTACCTGGCTTCGCTACAGGTCTTCTTCCTCTTTCTGGGGTTTTACGTGCCAAAACCAGTTCTGATTATGAGACACGCCGTAGTGGAGGGCCCCGGATTAATTTTGACCACCTGGGGTTCTTTAACGCGCACTACAACGCAAGCACACGGGCGTTTTTGCATTTCGCCTACATAGAAATGCGGCCGCCGCGGCCAGGATGCGATCGCGCGATCTCGTGCTCAGCAGCGCAATGCCTGAACTGACTGAGCCACCACGGCGGGCTAGATGGCGCGAGGTAACACTCGTTTTCATGATGACAGTGGCGGCCGGGGAATAAAAACAGCGCGAACTTCTTGGCAATAAATACAAAAAAAGAAGAAAAAAAAAGTGATTTGCCCTCTCAAGCCTTGTATACCTAGAGTATTGTGCCAACGAGCAGTCAGACTAACCGAAAGGTGAAAAATATAGTTATTTTCTACAAATTTTCTTTGTTTTTGATTGTGCCTTCTTTACTTTGCGTATCTCATTGTCAAAAAGAATTTTTTTTTTAGCTACCTACTGCCGCCCGATTCTTGGCCTATCCCCCTCAGTGGGTGCGAGCCATGGTGAAGGATCATCATCATCATCATCATCAAGCCTTGTAGGCTACAGGTGCTGCTCTAGCCGTATAAAACGCGGGTTTATCGTGAGCAGAAACGGTGGAATTTCGGTAAATGATAAAGGCTACTATCATCATCATCATCATCATCATCATCATCATCGACAGAAGCTGACCCCCCCTCAGAAAAAACCTGGATCCGCCCCTGCCTACACACAACCCAGCGACACCTCGAACAGCAAGGCATACTATGGTGAGGATAATACTCGACCACTACAATTTTTACATACTTGTTTCCTTAGGTAGCTGCAAGTGAAGTGGCATAATATTTTCGTGGCAACTGTTTAATAGCTCAAACATAATAATTGTCACTCAGTGAACTGCACTTTGACACTAACATTTATGATCATGCTAACCATCTAATTAAATACTGAACATTCATATTCATCCGCAGCGGTATGAGTTTCCTCAGGGTTTGCATTAAACACCAATTATCGGCCAATAATCCTTTTTCAATTTCCTTTCCCTTCAAATGACACGATAACTAGAAGACCACAGTTTTTCACAATTTTCTATGCTCTTTATGTTTTCGATCGGTCACAATGAGCCGTGATATATGAGCTCAGTATGTTTTGCTCACTCAAACTAAAAGGCTTCTGTAAAACATCTCTCATTGAACTATGCTACATTGGCCTCTTCTGTGTTGTTTTGTACTTCTATCTTTCCTGCCTGGGCCCAGATGGGCCTGCAATATTTAGCAAATAAATAAACAAAATTAAGTGGCACTAGCAAGCTCGTGTGGATGGCAGTTTTATGCCCCCACAGTTTTTAAGTTCACAAAAGTGTAAACGGAAACCGTCGTGAGCAAATGTAATGACCTTAACTTAAGCATTATATTCTTCATAACTTGCACAAGAGTGGTATGGCACAACAATTAGTTTGTTCTGCGTACGTGCTTTGTGTCATGTTGGCGCTCCATGCACCTGTTACACGCGTGTGATATTTTGCAGCCACAGCCAGCAGAAGACGCACCTGAAAAGGCCTTTCTGAGGCATGAAGTATGGCGTTACACAATTACAAACTGCGACCAAGAAGAAGATGAAGACTCTACGGCAAATCCCATCAACAGCTTTTTCAAAAGGTTGCTCATCTCGAAAATGTCATAGAAGATTTATTCTGACAATCGCATTCTAGGAAATGAGGATGTCGCCATATTGCAGAGTCTTGGTGGGGCAAAAAAAAGACTTGCTCATGCGTCAACTGCCACATAAGTCTGGTGCCAGCAATGTCACCCGCTTACTCGCCAGAGCTCAGGCCATTTGCACTGACTTTGCATTTTTATTTCCCCTAGAGCATACAGATATGTACGAGCTGTTTTCAACACATGCCTCCCGCATCCAAAGACACTGTGTAAATGATATCAATCCATTGATAGGGCTGCTGACTTTTCAAAAGAGGCAATGACTGCATTGGCTATCAAGGTAAAGCACGGCTCTCCACATTATGCAATCTGGTTGTGGATGAGATGACCATTCAAAGAAGTAGTGTGGGATGGGAAAAGCTTCCATGGATATGTTGACATGGGCATTGATGTCAATGATGACAGCTTTCCAGTTGCCTAAGATGCATTTGTTTTAATGCTTGTTGCAATCAATGGCAGATGGAAGCTGCCGATTGGCTACTTTCTAGTGCATGGCCTTGGTGGTGAGTCAAAGGTGCAATTTGGTGCTGCAAGCTGCTAGCTTCACTCACGAAAAAGGTGCACACATTGTGAGTTTGACCTGCGATGGCGCTGCAGCGAATTTGTCATTGCTGCACAGCCTTGGCTGCAAGATGGACCTGACTGAGCTGGATTCTTCTTTTCCACATCCAGTGACAAGAAAAGCTTTTCTTTGCCATGTTGGATCCCTGTCACATGTTGAAGCTACTGCAGCACACCCTGTTTGATAAAAAGGCTATTGTGATACGAACAAACAGTTCATATTGTTGAAACACATTGATGAGCTGCATGAAAATACAGTACACAGAGGGCCTACATTTGGCAAGCAAACTTAGACAGCACATATTACCTGGAAAAGCCAGCCCATGAAAGTCTCATTGTTGGCTCAAACGTTTAGTCAATCGGTAGCAGATGCTCTTGGTGACTGCAGGGCTCAAAAAAATTCAAAATTTTCAAATTCCTTGCCAACAGAAGAGTTTATCAGACATGTCAACAATGCATTTGACATTTAAATTCAAGACATCCAAGGCAAGAAGAATAGAAAGGACCGCTGAGTCCTGAAAATGTGGCTCCTGTCACTGCGTATGTCAAAGAACTTATGCCTACGTTTGCTCGCTTAGGGAATCTGCAGCTGGTAAACAATGACAGGGACCAACCAAAAGACAGGCTTCATTTGCTTTTGTGGTGTGCTTAGACAACCGTCCATACAACCACTTGGTTACAGAAAATGGCCTATTGGCATATCTTCCGACTTCCAAGCTCAGTCAGGACCACCTTGAGTTACTTTTATGCTGCAATAAATCATTTGGGGGCTCCAATGACAACCCAACAGCAAAGCAGTTTGCAGCAGCATTGAAGCGTCCTGATAGTGTCGTAATGAGGTCAAGGACATTGATGGCGGAAATTGCTTTCTATTGGAACACATCGAAATTCTCTTTGTACGCTCCTCTGAAAAAAGCCATACTCCATCGATGTAATTAACCTCACTGCCCCTCAGAGAAGCCCTGCAGCCAGTGAACCACTCACAGAAGCAATTTTACAGGATCATGGTTACCCTGCTGACCCAGGCAGGGTGTCCTGAGCTTGGGTGCATGCGGCGCGCAGTAGTGGAAGAATTGCTACACAAGTTTTCTCGTGGGTGAATTATGTTCATGATGGCCCACACAATTAATTCCTTTATCCATCAACTTCAGCTGTCCCACCAGGTTTATGTTAAGGCATTTATTGCTTTTTGAGTTTCTTTGTAAAGTGCATATATTGTTCAAGAGCGTTGTATGCAGATGTCAAACTTATAGAGGGAAAATGTGATACCTTATTTTAAATTCTGCAAGTACATGTTTGTTGTCTTGCTGAATGTTGTAGCTTGAATCGCCTGCATGCAAATTATGCTTAAACAATTGTTCTGTTCAGCCCAAGCTAAACAGTGTGGACAATGAACGGTAGGTTAGCTGGCCTACCTTTCACTAGATCAAACTGTGTGATGACATGGACATGCTGTGAATGCTCTCAATGGATTATGTGTGAGCTAGGTATACGCTTGAGGATGACAATATTTTTTAATGTTTATCCTGTATGTCTTTTACCTGACTTTTGTGAAAATTTGCCACTGCCACCTGGAATACCGTTGGTGTTACTATTTTTTGAATAATTTAATGTGCTGACTCTGTTCACTTGCTTTACAATAGCCTTTTATGATGCCATATTCACTGTAACCACAAACATTTGGTGTATACCACTCAATGAGTGTTTTAAATACCGTGAAATATTCATTCATTTGACGTTCACAACGTAATAGAGCCATCGCGTCAAATTGCGGTGTGTTGGCTCAGCTTCGACGGTGCTAACTTTTTTGTAGGTATGTGATACAACATAAGCTTTGTTGTACATTTTACTTGCAGCAAAATGCATTGTATTTTAATGTTGACATACTTACTTTGTGGGTCGGACCTCACATCAATTATTTCAACTTTGACTTTGTGAACTACCACTCTTTTTTTAATTTCTGCATATGTATTGCTTACTTTTCTGACAAGCACAATCACTGAAGCGTTTCGATATTTGTGAGGACAGCGCAGATATAAATATGATACAATTATAGCCCTGTATTGCATACAAGGCATTGTATACTTACAATGCCTTGTTTTGCTTACAATGCCTTGTATATAGGCGTTGCATACAAGGCATTGTAAGCAAAACTGCAGCTACATTCAGGGACAGCTGATTCCATTGACCAGTTTATTAAAGGTATCAATACTACGTGTGATATAGTTTACTTTGTATAACATTATTATACAAATGCCCTGTGTCATAATACTGATACCGAAGAGCAGTGGCACAATAAGTTTTACTTGCTGTTTATAATTTTCCTTTGTGTATTATCTTTGCAATGTACTGCATTTAAATTATAAATGTGGCTTCCTTCTGTATTTGTGTGAAATCTTCTGGCTTCTATAGGTGCAATAAACACTGAATAAAGAATGAAACAATTACTGTTGTCATAAAAATGTGCTTTCCATAGTACAAGTACACCAGCAACACAATGAATCGACAAGTGCAAATGAATGCTGCCATTTTTCCCTTGCCGCTATGTATTCAGTTTTCATGCCGTTTCGCACTAGCAGAGGAAGAAGGGTCCCCCTGGCAGTGTTTGATTCTAGGACATATTATGCTGTGGGGCTATACTCGCATTCGGAAACAGCTGAATAAACTCTAGATAATGCACAAATCCCGTCCATTTGCTTTATTATATAACGAAAATTGATCCCCGAGACGCGTCTCACAGCGTCGTCGCACCACAGAATCTTGCAAATTAGTAGACGTACATCTGAAGAAAACGGCGATTACTTCGGCGTTTAGAATGCAGGCTAATGCTATTTATTTCTCTCAAAATGAAACACGCCCACCAGAGCCTTTTATTAAGCGAAAATGCGACAAAAAAAGTGTCCTTCAAAACATCTCGTTCTTTCTAGGTGCAGGACAGCGTGACAAAAAATCATTTCTCTCAAAATAAACACACACACCAGCCTTTTATTAAGCGAAAATGCGAAAAAAAAGTGTCCCTCAAGACATCTCGTTTCTTTCTAGGTGGCAAGACAGCGGGACGAAAAATTAGCGAGATAATACGCACCACAGCTTAAGGTGCACAACGGCTGATTTGACGAAACTTGAGTACGTAGGAAAAAATAGACCACACTCGGGCGTCCTGGACGGGTTTCGAGCCGCGAGCGCTGGCAACTCCACTAACCGCGGCGGTAAGCGCAAGTGACGCTTTGAAAATCTTCTGTCTTCATAGTCAGACGCCCCAGTCTTGCTCCACGTTTCAAGGCTCGCATTTGAAGCGAACAACGACGCGCGCAGTAGCAGAAACCAGCACCCGCATACGGGCCTCCAAGCCAGTGACGACAGGCGCCACTAAAAGTTACCACGTACCAAACAATCACGAATGTTCCGGCAACCTTGTGGGCCTTTTCCGCCCCATAAGGCACCGCGCACGGGGCCCCTGAGAGAGGAGGGTGGCTTCAGAGGAGGTTAACTTGCCGAGGCTAGCGGAATCACGTGACGCTCCCTCCTAGTATTTTTTACCTCCATGGCATCGAGGCACCCTAGCCGTGGCCGCACTGTGACGCCACACCACGGGCTTCGATTCTCCGACGACTCAGCTCGTCGTCGGTTGCCGCGGGCGACCGCTCTTACAGGCGCGCGTCCTCCGTTGTCTGGCAACCGCCACAGGTGGCGCGCTCGCCGCGCCCTCTGTGTGACGTCACACCACGGGCCTCGTTATAGTGAACTAGAATAAATCTAGTAGCACACTGCCAGGGCTCCGGCGTCCTATTTTTTCCACTGACGCCGCGATACGGCGCCACTGCTACCTTTGCCTAGCAGTTACGGCCACGTTGTAGGTTCGTTCAGTAGTGTCAGCTGCGGTTCTAACGCGCGTTTGCATTCTGGTTAATGCAACATAAATTAGTCAGGTTAGTCCTGCGTAGCTTAGCTGATTGTATATACCATGGCGACTAGTATGTATATATATATATATATATATATATATTATACGATAGCATCGAAAGATGTTGAAGAGACGACCGCCGCGCGACAGACGATGAAGTGTGTCTGTGCTCTTGGTGCGAGCGATTGTGGGCCTGGCTGTCTGTCTTCAGTGTAAATAGCCTGTAAATAGCCTCTTTCGTCTGTGTCCTTCCATAACCGCGTTTAGCATGAATGCCGACAATTGGCGACATCGTATCGCCTTTATCTAGCGGCATTCGCATTCAATGGAAACGGCCGCCAATGCCGATAAGAAGGCAAATAATCGCATAATGGCGCTAGACGGAGGTTGGTTTGAGACGGCAAACGGGAGCGCATCGCATCGAGGATTATGGGATAGGCATTCGCTGCGGGACTGCCGCGCCGCTGCAACTGCGGGGCCTCGGACTGCCTCGACCTCCTCACAACTGGCTAACATGAGCGGCGGTGAATGCGAACGAGACCGCGGCTCGTGTGGTTATTTTGACGTGAGCAACGCGAACGTTGTTCCTCGCTATCATTAGCGCGATGAATATTGGGGAGCGTATTGGACCTTAGAAGGCAACGGAATCAAGTATACTTCCAGAAAATTCAGGCTGAAATGGCCATTTTGGGTTTTCACTGGACGTGGCAGCAGCTCCGAACACACTGGAATAACTTGAAGGGGCGATATAACAAGGTAAGGTCTCGTGTTATTTGTTTTCTGCGTCCGATAATGTTTTCTAGTTTCAAGAATGCTTTCACATGGCAGGAAAGAGTGGAGCAAAACCGCAGTGGCGCGGCACCGTCGAGCTGGCTCTGGTACGCCGAGATGAGTGCGATTCTGTCTCACCGCCCGATGACAGAAGCCCAGGCGTACGGCATTGACAGCCATGTGGACACCGAAGGTGACGACAGTCGGACAGGTAGGAAGATCGAACGCTCTATTGTTGCAAAGAAAAAGTGCTTCGAGAAACACTTAGGTCACACAAGATGCCGATGCTCATCAGCTGGAAAGACGAGAGATGGCTCTGTGAACTAATTAAAATTAAATAATGGGTTTTAACGTGCCAAAAGTACGATTTGATTATGAGGCACGCCGTAGTGGGGAACTCGGGAAAATTTCGACCACCTGGGGCGGCTCTGTGAACTCCATTGTGTTTTAACTTGAGCTCTTTTGTCGCCGTAGGCGCTGGCAGAAAAATATTTTTTTCAGACACTTAGAATGTGTTTTTAGCTAAACTGTATTCATACAGTGTATAGTAATTGCAGATGCCGAAACAAATCGTTTCCAAAAATTTATTTTTGAAGTTTGCGGTCTTTATTAATCAACTGTAGTTAATGCAACACCAATGACTTATTCAAGATATGTCAAAAGGCAGTATGCTTGTTAGATTTATTTTGGCACGTTTGGTTAAGGTTTTTGGCAGGCTACTGGCTCATGAAATGTGATAAACAGCACAGTGAAGCAGGAAAGGGCTTGTGTGTGTGTCACTCTGTCATACCTGCTTTGATTTAGAACTGAGGTACGAAGTGCGAAGAAAAAAATACGACAAACAAGCGCTGACTGCCAACTGGAAGTTTATAAACTTGCAGTTGGCAGTCAGCGCTTGTTTGTGGTATTTGTTTCTCCGTGTCCTTGTTTTATTCGCGCTGTTCAAAGCTCATTTCTAAATCATGGACCAACTAGCCCTCATCAAGACCTTACTGATACATCTGCTTTGAAAGTCATTGATATTGTTTTCGAATGAACCATGTCAGCACAGTCATGACAACTCTTACTGTTTTCTTTGTTGACAGATTTAAGCGAGGACGAGGAGCTACAGGCGAATGAAAGTACCCCGGGATCCTGTATGTCACAGTTTGCTTTCTGATTTTCCTCACTTTGTGTACTATCAGTAACATTTTGCACATATTTTTCTTCCTTGCTTCCAGACATATTGCGAATATTTGAAGGGCTCGAAATTGTTTTAACTTATCTGCAATAATTGCCCTGATATGCATATGAAGGCAATTAAAGAGTGAAGTTTTTAGCAGAGGTTTGTGTTGTCAAAATTAAGAACATTCTCACGAGTAAGAGAACTTACACTTTATAGGTAATTTTAATTTGGAAAATTATATCCTTTCTCCCGCTTACTACTATGCAAATACGCAAGGCGTGCTTATTAGTGTGCCCTGCTTGTCTGGTGATGCTCAGCGCATTACTTCTTTTTTATTTTTCACTGTATGCAGCAAGCGGAAGCAACACTCCTGTGCCACGGGCAAAGAGGCCACGACGGACGAGGAATTCGGAGCACGCTGAGATCTTAGCAGAACAGCAAAACAGAACTGCAGAGACGCTACAGAAACATACAGAGCTGATATTTGAACAGCAGAGGCAGCTTTTAGAAGATGAGCAAAAAAAGCTCGGCGATATAATGAGCACTATAAGCACATCGTTTTTGCAGGGCAGACAAGCAATGATGGCGCAGCTGCTGAGCCAACCACTGCAAGCTTACCCTCAGCCTCTGCAGATATACAGCCAGGCTCTACAGCAAGACAGCCAGCAGAGCAGGCTGTTTCAGTTTACGTGGCCAATATTCACCACTGCACCAAGGAATGGCACTGCACCAAGCAGCACCAAGGAATGACAAGATTTAATTGGGCAAAATAAAGTCATTTTATTTCACTGAATATGACAAGCCGTGTTCATGTGGTGATTCTTGATAGTGTGTTTACACAGTAGTGCATGCACAAGTCTTGCATGTCAGACTTTGTCTGCCACTTACGTACACTAGCAAGAAAATATGACTTGTTCCCTTGCACATGCATGCAATTAACTACATTGGATAAAAGTGTGCTGATTGCAGGTGGAAAACGTTTTCTCACTCAGCCGTGATGACAATATGTCAAGTTCACCAGGAAGCTGAGCGCAGTGGAAACTCCTGCGCCAAATTATCCCTCCACCAATCATCAGAGCCTGTCTTTGCCCATAGTCTTCGTGGGATGCGTTCCGTTGACAAAAAAACCTGAAAATTAGAAAAATGGTCCGTGTAATTTGGTGATAACGCTGGCGTGAATGCAATATTGAAATTAAAATATGTGACGACTCGAAAGCACGGTAATATTACACGTTTGGCAACAAAAAACCACATGTAAATTCCCGGTAAAAAAATATGTTCTTAAATTTTGCGTGCCAAAATCACGATCTGATTATGAGGCGCATAGTAGTGTGGGGCCCCAGAATAATTTGCTCACTTGGGGTTCTTTAATGTGCACCTACATCTAAATATACGAGCGTTTTTACATTTTGCCCCAATCTAAATGCGGCCGCCGCGGCCAGTATCGAATCCTCGAGCCTTGGAGCACAATGCAATAGCCACTGAGCTATATACAGCAGCCTGTAAGCACAAGCTAAGGCTCAACCAAAGCGCTAGTAGATGAGCTCAGTAGTTATCGCGACGCATAAACTAATACTCGAACTAAAAGCGCGCATTATTTAAGCGGCTCTAGTTGTACTTACCGTGCATGACTGTCCATTCGTTTATCGTCCCACTCGAAACGGCGCCGGTTGCTTGCAAGACCGCATGGGCGCAAATAGTCTGTATACGGCGCCGACGCTCTTGATAGCGCAAAAACGCTACAGCAATAAGAAGTACATGCATGTTCGTCCATGTTGTCAGAAGCAGCATGACACACAAACGGGCTGTAGCGTTTAGAAGCATTACTGTCGTTTGCACTTAGCCCACACGTGCACGCACGGCCATAACCTCCTATGTGGCACGGCATACGCACGGACGGAGGACATCGACACCGGAAACACGAAGTTCCGGAAGCGCTAGCACGTTACTTCTAAAATGCGACACCGCATGTCACCACCATCGCGGTCGCCTAGATGCGCATGCATGTAAACGCTCGCGCATCGTCTTCAGTCGAGGCGCAATGTCGATGCGATGCGCTACTGTCGCATTCATGTAAACGGGGCTCGTGACTTTTCAAAACATATTAACTCAAAGAAAATGCCTAAACTTCTTCCCCAGGAAAATCAGTGATGGTATTTTGAAGGTAGAGCGCCGTAAGGCGTGAGAAAAGTATAATCTGGCATGGCTGACCCGCAGGCGCGGGAATGGCTGTCCGAAATACCGCGCCTGTGCGCGGAGAATAGGTTACGCTAACGAGGAATTTACCACGTTTGATCTACCTGGTAGTGCGGTCCACTCGATCGCGATCGAAATTTTCTGTGTGACGATTATAACATCTTGGTTTGTGATTGCTATATTCAGCACTTTTATAAAACAAAGATATTGTTGAATCAAAGGTAAACAAAGGTTTTACAAGTAAAAATGAATGTAAATTTTGTGCAATTGTATTGCACATATCCATGTGATCATTGAAGCTAACATGAATTGTCATCTGTTTACAGACCTCCTTGCTGTTGCAACTCTGAGGACAATTGCTTCAAATGGGAAGGAACAACCAGCAGTGCCAGCGCTCTTTGTACATCAGGACGTATGTTCCTTCACATTTTTGTTACTGAAATCGGATCTAAACAATGCTGTAATTCTTCAAATGGCTTCAATCGTAGAAACAGTGTGGCAACTGTATAAAGATCCAGGTGCTTTTTTTTTTAATGTGAACATGCTACCTAATTTCACCACCTATTTATTTATTTTTATTTATTCATGCTCCCGGTAAAGGCCCTCACAGGGAGTGTATTACATCGGGGGGGGGGGGGGGGGGCGATACAATCATTAACAAGTGCTGTACATATTAGGAAGAACAACATCAATACATGTATAAATAATAAAACACAGCAATTAAATCATAAGTCAATATACAAAACGTAAGGATGAACAAACGAACACTTTTGAACTGCTCTTGCACTCGATGTGAGGAGCATCTATGCTGCAAAAATGACCTTGCTTGGATTACACGGGTTATTCGAATAATGCTGGGTTGTGTTAAGCTTCTCTACAGTCTACATTGTTTGCAGTTAAGGCTGCATGACATTATACTTGCTTGCATAAGTGTCACAGCTGTCACCCGTTCGTCGTCGGCGCGAAGTCAATCGACGGGGTATACAAACCGGTTGGTCGGAACGTTCCGTATGCTCTCCGTGACTTTTCAAAACATATTAATTCAAAGAAAATGCCTAAACTGCTCCCCCGGGAAAATCAGTGATGGTATTTTGAAGGTAGAGCGCAGTAAGGCGTGAGAAAGGTATAATCTGGCATGGCTGACCCGCAGGCGCGGGAATGGTCCGAAATACCGCGCCTGTGCGCGGAGAATAGGTTACGCCAAGGAGGAATTTAGCATGTTTGATCTACATGGTAGTGCGGTCCCCTCGATCGCGATCGAAATAATAAAATCGGATCTAAACAATGCTGTAATTCCTCAAATGGCTTCAATCGTAGAAACAGTTTGGCAACTGTATAAAGATCCAGATGCTTTTTTTAAAATGTGAACTGACATGCTACCTAATTTCACCACCTATTTATACATTTTTATTTATTCATGCTACCGGTAAAGGCCCTCACAGGTTGTGTATTACATGGGGGGGGGGGCGATGCAATCATTAATAAGTGCTGTACATATTAGGAAGAACAACAACAATACATGTGTAAATAATAAAAAACAGCAATTAAATCAGAAGTCAATATACAAAACGTAAGGATAAACAAACGAACAATTTTGAACTGCTCTTGCACTCGATGGGAGGAGCATCTATGCTGCAAAAATGACCTTGCTTGGATTACACAGGTTATTCGAATAATGCTGGGTTGTGTTAAGCTTCTCTGCAGCCTAAATTGTTTGCAGTTAAGGCTGCATGACATTATACTTGCTTGCTTAAGGTCACAGCTGTCACCCGTTCGTCGTTGGCGCGAAGTCAATCGACGGGGTATACAAGCCGGTCGGTCGTTCCGTATGCTCTCCGTGACTTTTCAAAACATATTAACTCAAAGAAAATGCCTAAACTTCCCCAGGAAAATCAGTGATGGTATTTTGAAGGTAGAGCGCCGTAAGGCGTGAGAAAAGTATAATCTGGCATGGCTGACCCGCAGGCGCGGGAATGGCTGTCCGAAATACCGCGCCTGTGCGCGGAGAATAGGTTACGCTAACGAGGAATTTACCACGTTTGATCTACCTGGTAGTGCGGTCCCCTCGATCGCGATCGAAATTTTCTGTGTGACGATTATAACATCTTGGTTTGTGATTGCTATATTCAGCACTTTTATAAAACAAAGATATTGTTGAATCAAAGGTAAACAAAGGTTTTACAAGTAAAAATGAACGTAAATTTTGTGTAATTGTATTGCACATATCCATGTGATCATTGAAGCTAACATGAATTGTCATCTGTTTACAGACCTCCTTGCTGTTGCAACTCTGAGGACAATTGCTTCAAATGGGAAGGAACAACCAGCAGTGCCAGCGCTCTTTGTACATCAGGACGTATGTTCCTTCACATTTTTGTTACTGAAATCGGATCTAAACAATGCTGTAATTCCTCAAATGGCTTCAATCGTAGAAACAGTGTGGCAACTGTATAAAGATCCAGGTGCTTTTTTTTTAATGTGAACATGCTACCTAATTTCACCACCTATTTATTTATTTTTATTTATTCATGCTCCTGGTAAAGGCCCTCACAGGGAGTGTATTACATCGGGGGGGGGGGGGGGGGCGATACAATCATTAACAAGTGCTGTACATATTAGGAAGAACAACATCAATACATGTATAAATGATAAAACACAGCAATTAAATCATAAGTCAATATACAAAACGTAAGGATGAACAAACGAACACTTTTGAACTGCTCTTGCACTCGATGTGAGGAGCATCTATGCTGCAAAAATGACCTTGCTTGGATTACACGGGTTATTCGAATAATGCTGGGTTGTGTTAAGCTTCTCTACAGCCTACATTGTTTGCAGTTAAGGCTGCATGACATTATACTTGCTTGCATAAGTGTCACAGGTGTCACCCGTTCGTCGTCGGCGCGAAGTCAATCGACGGGGTATACAACCGGTTGGTCGGAACATTCCGTATGCTCTCCGTGACTTTTCAAAACATATTAACTCAAAGAAAATGCCTAAACTGCTCCCCCGGGAAAATCAGTGATGGTATTTTGAAGGTAGAGCGCAGTAAGGCGTGAGAAAGGTATAATCTGGCATGGCTGACCCGCAGGCGCGGGAATGGTCCGAAATACCGCGCCTGTGCGCGGAGAATAGGTTACGCCAAGGAGGAATTTAGCATGTTTGATCTACATGGTAGTGCGGTCCCCTCGATCGCGATCGAAATAATAAAATCGGATCTAAACAATGCTGTAATTCCTCAAATGGCTTCAATCGTAGAAACAGTTTGGCAACTGTATAAAGATCCAGATGCTTTTTTTAAAATGTGAACTGACATGCTACCTAATTTCACCACCTATTTATACATTTTTATTTATTCATGCTACCGGTAAAGGCCCTCACAGGTTGTGTATTACATGGGGGGGGGGGGCGATGCAATCATTAATAAGTGCTGTACATATTAGGAAGAACAACAACAATACATGTGTAAATAATAAAAAACAGCAATTAAATCAGAAGTCAATATACAAAACGTAAGGATAAACAACGAACAATTTTGAACTGCTCTTGCACTCGATGGGAGGAGCATCTATGCTGCAAAAATGACCTTGCTTGGATTACACAGGTTATTCGAATAATGCTGGGTTGTGTTAAGCTTCTCTGCAGCCTAAATTGTTTGCAGTTAAGGCTGCATGACATTATACTTGCTTGCTTAAGGTCACAGCTGTCACCCGTTCGTCGTTGGCGCGAAGTCAATCGACGGGGTATACAAACCGGTTGGTCGGAACGTTCCGTATGCTCTCCGTGACTTTTCAAAACATATTAATTCAAAGAAAATGCCTAAACTGCTCCCCCGGGAAAATCAGTGATGGTATTTTGAAGGTAGAGCGCAGTAAGGCGTGAGAAAGGTATAATCTGGCATGGCTGACCCGCAGGCGCGGGAATGGTCCGAAATACCGCGCCTGTGCGCGGAGAATAGGTTACGCCAAGGAGGAATTTAGCATGTTTGATCTACATGGTAGTGCGGTCCCCTCGATCGCGATCGAAATAATAAAATCGGATCTAAACAATGCTGTAATTCCTCAAATGGCTTCAATCGTAGAAACAGTTTGGCAACTGTATAAAGATCCAGATGCTTTCTTTAAAATGTGAACTGACATGCTACCTAATTTCACCACCTATTTATACATTTTTATTTATTCATGCTACCGGTAAAGGCCCTCACAGGTTGTGTATTACATGGGGGGGGGGGCGATGCAATCATTAATAAGTGCTGTACATATTAGGAAGAACAACAACAGTACATGTGTAAATAATAAAAAACAGCAATTAAATCAGAAGTCAATATACAAAACGTAAGGATAAACAAACGAACAATTTTGAACTGCTCTTGCACTCGATGGGAGGAGCATCTATGCTGCAAAAATGACCTTGCTTGGATTACACAGGTTATTCGAATAATGCTGGGTTGTGTTAAGCTTCTCTGCAGCCTAAATTGTTTGCAGTTAAGGCTGCATGACATTATACTTGCTTGCTTAAGGTCACAGCTGTCACCCGTTCGTCGTTGGCGCGAAGTCAATCGACGGGGTATACAAGCCGGTCGGTCGTTCCGTATGCTCTCCGTGACTTTTCAAAACATATTAACTCAAAGAAAATGCCTAAACTTCCCCAGGAAAATCAGTGATGGTATTTTGAAGGTAGAGCGCCGTAAGGCGTGAGAAAAGTATAATCTGGCATGGCTGACCCGCAGGCGCGGGAATGGCTGTCCGAAATACCGCGCCTGTGCGCGGAGAATAGGTTACGCTAACGAGGAATTTACCACGTTTGATCTACCTGGTAGTGCGGTCCCCTCGATCGCGATCGAAATTTTCTGTGTGACGATTATAACATCTTGGTTTGTGATTGCTATATTCAGCACTTTTATAAAACAAAGATATTGTTGAATCAAAGGTAAACAAAGGTTTACAAGTAAAAATGAACGTAAATTTTGTGCAATTGTATTGCACATATCCATGTGATCATTGAAGCTAACATGAATTGTCATCTGTTTACAGACCTCCTTGCTGTTGCAACTCTGAGGACAATTGCTTCAAATGGGAAGGAACAACCAGCAGTGCCAGCGCTCTTTGTACATCAGGACGTATGTTCCTTCACATTTTTGTTACTGAAATCGGATCTAAACAATGCTGTAATTCCTCAAATGGCTTCAATCGTAGAAACAGTGTGGCAACTGTATAAAGATCCAGGTGCTTTTTTTTTAATGTGAACATGCTACCTAATTTCACCACCTATTTATTATTTTTATTTATTCATGCTCCCGGTAAAGGCCCTCACAGGGAGTGTATTACATCGGGGGGGGGGGGGGGGGGGCGATACAATCATTAACAAGTGCTGTACATATTAGGAAGAACAACATCAATACATGTATAAATGATAAAACACAGCAATTAAATCATAAGTCAATATACAAAACGTAAGGATGAACAAACGAACACTTTTGAACTGCTCTTGCACTCGATGTGAGGAGCATCTATGCTGCAAAAATGACCTTGCTTGGATTACACGGGTTATTCGAATAATGCTGGGTTGTGTTAAGCTTCTCTACAGCCTACATTGTTTGCAGTTAAGGCTGCATGACATTATACTTGCTTGCATAAGTGTCACAGCTGTCACCCGTTCGTCGTCGGCGCGAAGTCAATCGACGGGGTATACAAACCGGTTGGTCGGAACGTTCCGTATGCTCTCCGTGACTTTTCAAAACATATTAACTCAAAGAAAATGCCTAAACTGCTCCCCCGGGAAAATCAGTGATGGTATTTTGAAGGTAGAGCGCAGTAAGGCGTGAGAAAGGTATAATCTGGCATGGCTGACCCGCAGGCGCGGGAATGGTCCGAAATACCGCGCCTGTGCGCGGAGAATAGGTTACGCCAAGGAGGAATTTAGCATGTTTGATCTACATGGTAGTGCGGTCCCCTCGATCGCGATCGAAATAATAAAATCGGATCTAAACAATGCTGGAATTCCTCAAATGGCTTCAATCGTAGAAACAGTTTGGCAACTGTATAAAGATCCAGATGCTTTTTTTAAAATGTGAACTGACATGCTACCTAATTTCACCACCTATTTATACATTTTTATTTATTCATGCTACCGGTAAAGGCCCTCACAGGTTGTGTATTACATGGGGGGGGGGGGGGGCGATGCAATCATTAATAAGTGCTGTACATATTAGGAAGAACAACAACAATACATGTGTAAATAATAAAAAACAGCAATTAAATCAGAAGTCAATATACAAAACGTAAGGATAAACAAACGAACAATTTTGAACTGCTCTTGCACTCGATGGGAGGAGCATCTATGCTGCAAAAATGACCTTGCTTGGATTACACAGGTTATTCGAATAATGCTGGGTTGTGTTAAGCTTCTCTACAGCCTACATTGTTTGCAGTTAAGGCTGCATGACATTATACTTGCTTGCATAAGTGTCACAGCTGTCACCCGTTCATCGTCGGCGCGAAGTCAATCGACGGGGTATACAAGCCGGTTGGTCATTCCGTATGCTCTCCGTGACTTTTCCAAACATATTAACTGAAAGAAAATGCCTAAACTGCTCCCCCGGGAAAATCAGTGATGGTGTTTTGAAGGTAGAGCGCCGTAAGGCGTGAGAAAGAAATAATCTGGCATGGCTGACCCGCAGGCGCGGGAATGGCTGTCCGAAATACCGCGCCTGTGCGCAGAGAATAGGTTACGGTAACGAGGAATTTACCACGTTTGATCTACCTGGTAGTGCGGTCCCCTCGATCGCGATCGAAATTTTCTGTGTGACGATTATAACCTCTTGCTTTGTGATTGCTATATTCAGCACTTTTATAAAACAAAGATATTGTTGAATCAAAGGTAAACAAAGGTTTTACAAGTAAAAATGAACGTAAATTTTGTGCAATTGTATTGCACATATCCATGTGATCATTGAAGCTAACATGAATTGTCATCTGTTTACAGACCTCCTTGCTGTTGCAACTCTGAAGACAATTGCTTCAAATGGGAAGGAACAACCAGCAGTGCCAGCGCTATTTGTACATGAGGACGTAAGTTCCTTCACATTTTTGTTAATGAAATCAGATCTAAACAATGCTGTAATTCCCCAAATGGCTTCAATTGTAGAAACAGTTTGGCAACTGTATAAAGATCCAGATGTTTTTTTTTTTTTAATGTGAACTGACATGCTACCTAATTTCACCAGCTATTTATTCATTTTTATTTATTCATGCTACCGGTAAAGGCCCTCAAAGGGAGTGTATTACATAGGGGGGGGAGGCGATACAATGATTAATAAGTGCTGTACATGTTAGGAAGAACAACAACAATACATGTATAAATAATAAAAAACAGCAATTAAATCATAAGTCAATATACAAAACGTAAGGATGAACAAACGAACAATTTTGAACTGCTCTTGCACTCGATGTGAGGCGCATCTATGCTGCAAAAATGACCTTGCTTGGATTACACAGGTTATTCGAATAATGCTGGGTTGTGTTAAGCTTCTCTACAGCCTACATTGTTTGCACTTAAGGCTGCATGACATACTTACTTGCATAAGTGTCATAGCTGTCACCCGTTCATCGTCGGCGCGAAGTCAATCGACGGGGTATACAAGCCCGTTGGTCTTCCGTACTCAAGCGAACAGAGTGAAAAAGTAAGAGTCGGGAGTAAACAAAAAAAAACAGATATTTATCGCCAGATAAGTATACACAATTAATAAAATAAGATAATAAAAAAAAATCACAGCATATCCACGGGGTGAATGATGATGAGTGGGCGAAGCTCCGGAGGGAATCATCGGATCTCCCGCTTAAGGGGACGCTAGCACAAACGCGTTAGAGACGTGCAGTACTCTCTAGTAAGGGGGAGCGGCCACAGCGTCTTACGCAGCCATTTACACATGCCGGAACGTGCACCGCGTTTGCCGACGCCATCACATGACTGCTGAGAGAGTATACCCCCCGTATTCATAAACGCTCCTCGACTTGAACTTGACTTGCCACCGCCTTGGGCAGCGCGTTCGAAACGCGTTGAAGGTAAGGCGGAGAGGCCACAGCGTCTTACACCAGCTTCTTACACGGGCCGTAACGCGCTAGCACAAACGCGTTAGAAACGCGCTAGAAACGCGGCCTTTCGTTAATGTTGGGTATTTATTGCCATCGTGGTGCTTGTGTCTATGTGTGCTTCGTGGCGTAGTGGGCTAACGCCGCGCGCTCGGAAGCGAGGGGTCCCTGGTTCGATTCCGCGCTACGGACACAACTTCGGAATTTTTTTTTCTCATTTTTCTCAGACTACTACTACGACGAGGGACGAACGGGTGCCGCCTTAAGGAGCTTCGCCCCTAAAAAAGACAATACAAACACACTTGGGGCGCTATAACGTAAAATGATTCCAAACAGTTTTGATTGCAAACTCCTGACGTCAAATTTACATAACCACCGACGCAAGCATCGGGCGGTGACCCGCGGCGTTGTCTGAACAACTCAATCAAGCACTCTCCTCGTTTATGGGAGGTCACCTTTGTTCGCTTTGAAAAACCAATAACATTGCTTATACTCAGCGGTTTTTCTTATCTAATTGGCTGACAAGAGGAGCACGCTCTAGTGGAGAGGGTTGTGATGGGTCCGAGCCAGCACAGTGAAAATAGATAACCACATGAAGGAGGGTGGTGCCAGCTTCTCCGATTGGTCCGCTTCGCCTTACTTAGCTTGCGGTGGCTGGTCGAAAATCGCGGCGGCGTGCAATGGAAGAATAAGAATGCCGCTAAAACGGATCCTCAGCAAGGAAGAGTTGGCAGAGCGATGTTGTATGCATGGCGAAAAGGCTCGATAACGTTTTACTGATACACAAAAATGTTTATCATGCGCAAATAATTACATGCTCACCGGCAGGTACGAGTAGCGAGAGCCTGAGTGATCCGCGGGCAGCCATCTTTTATTCCTTTCGGAACGGGGCAGTCTGTGGCTATTAAGAGAAATTTTCAGTTTTATTCGGCATAATATGCATTTTTTTTTCGCATACACGTCACTTTGACGTGGTGAGTTTTCGCAGTTTTGTGAGGTCGCGTGAAAGATAGGCGAAGTGGGCGTATCCAGAAAACATTGGATAATAGCAGAGGGCTAATGGTGAAAAGGCGTCGAATCAGGAATGATTATTTTTCTTTTGTGCGGTTTAATCATGCATAATCAGTGTGTACACGTTATATCAGATGGGGAGCTGTCGCGGTTTTCGTGACGTCACATGACAGACAGGTGAAGTTGGAGTGGCTCGAAAATGTTTTGACCAATCGTGGAGGCTGATTGCAGAAATTGGAATCAAAACAGTTTGGAATCTTTGTACGTTATAGCGCCCCTGAAACACAATGATGACGGAGAAATGTGATGAGCAATTCACAATACATATACATATGAAACAGGGCGCGGATCAAATATACAAGAATAACACCTAACAGCATTTCACTAAAATAATGTTCAAAAGAAAACAACGATGTCATACGCGTGGCCGGGCAGCAGCAGCAAGACCATAAACCTGTGAAGTCGGTGCGCGAAGCTTTCCCGAAGAATGCTGGCGGGCCGATCTTGCTGAGGTGGACTGCAATTGCTGGGCTGGATTTCCCGGGAGTCTAGATTTGACGTCTTCTCTCAAGCATGTTGAGCTAACTTAAGGCGATCTACTGTGAGCTTCATTGCAGACGTTGGTTTGTAGTCTCGTACGTCAACTAGTTCCTCGGAATTCCGACGTGGCCAGGCGGCCCAGGAGATACTGGACGGCACTAGCCCCCTGATGGCTTCTCAGCAGCACATAGGTTCAGCTTCTAGACTAATTAGCTGGGACCAAAACGTGCGCTTAAATAGCCTCTCCTTTCTCTAGTTCCCTATGTAGGGGAACTGCCGGTATGCAGAGTTCACCTAATTCATGACTCCCCCCAAAAGTCTTGGCCGTGCCCCTTTCAGCATGGACGAAGGATGGTAGATTGCCCTCTCTCCAAGGTCGAGCCCCGGCACTGCATGCACCACACGGACGCACACCTCTAGGTCCGTTAATCGGCGTGTCGATGTCTCGAAACGAGATGCCACCCCGTGGGGCCACGACATTTTTGACGCCCGTTAATCGGCCTGTCGCCTTCTCGAAATTATACGCCGCACAGTGAGGACACGACGTTTTTTTTTTGGCGGCCGTTAATTGGCGTCAAAACCACTCGAAATCTCTCGAAAATATGCCGCTCCGTGACAAGCATAGCAACCCCTTTATATTGTGCTTACACAAAAGCATTAATATACTTTCATGATCAGTAAGCTTTCTTTGTTGTCATTGCAGGACGAGAGGGTTCCACTCACCCCCTGTGTGGTGTATTCTGGCCACAACCTGGAACAGGCAGAGTTTCTCCACCTCTGTGTCGACAAGGAGCGGCTGTTCATGGTCAAAAATGCGGAGGAAGGGGTCATCGCAATCATGAGTGCATTTTTTGTATTGAACATAGTATATGGGCCTAAATACTTCAACACCAGTGCAGCTACTGGAACGATTGTTTTTTGGTTTGAATGTAATAATGCCAAGTGGTTGTTACAAAGTTTGTGAACAGAGTTGTGCAGGCAATGCGACACCGAGGTTCATGTACGTTACCATACGAATGCTAGCCTGACAATTTTGTGCAATAGCTTGAGCAATAGTTTTGTGCAATTTTTAATGTATCATTTTCTATCTTTTGATCACGATAATAGCATGATCCAGTAACTTCTTCCGCTGCTTGTGCCAACCACCTATAGACTGCACCTTTTTTTTGTTCTGATGACTTGACAGACAATGTAATAGTGCCCAAGTGTAGGTCAGCGAAAAACAAACGTGGTGTACTGTAGTCTGCATGTACTTATCGAAAACATTGCTGGGTGTTGCTATGTGCTGAAAAGAAGATTACAATACGTCTAGTTTTAATGAGGTCTGCCTTAACATTAATGTGTGTGAAACAATTGTCAGCAGTTTTATACAAAGATTATAGCTTGCTTGCTCTTCCTTAACATAGTTTGTTTATGAAACCTATTTGCCAGCCAGGGAACAATGTCCCAGCTTATAAGTACTGCATGATACAACTGTTAACGTTTGTATTCCCTTATAGGGCACATCAACACTGGCAGCCAGTGCTCAACTTTTCGTAACATGCTGCTTGGTCAATATTTTATATTTTGCGCATGTGTTGCATTGTGTAACCTACCCAATACAAGTGAAAGTTTTTGTGGTTTGACTGTCCTTTTATGAACTATGTTTTATGTTTATTATGTATAACTTAGCAGCTGAGGCCTGACATACTAGTCAAAACGCAACAGAGTATCCAATTTTTATAAGGTTTTACAAGGTTTTTACAAGTTTTGGATTGTAAAAAATGTTGCGTGGAACAATTATCAGGCTGAAGTACTGTTACATTGTCATGAATACCGGCAGCCTTTGCTTAACCTTTATGAATCTGCTGGCAGGCTGTAGTATCTTTAGCTCGTTTATTTTTTGTACATGTGTTGCCAATGCCTCATCCGAGTGAAAGCTAGTCGCTTATATACTACATATACTGGTGTTTCTACAAAGAGGTTACGTAATATTTAAAAATAGCCAGTTCTGAAGTACAAGGACTGGCTCGTTAGAAGACAGCATGCTGTCAGTGGTGCCGACCATGGGTGGATGGGTGATATCTGGTAATTAGTTGCTAATTAACAATCTAATATATCTTACTTTTAGTTTCAGCAGACTCATTGTAACTAGGAAATTAAATGAAGCTCTCTGCACAAGACATGTGAACTTTCGGATCTGGAAAAATACAATTACCCGGAGAACTGTGGCGTGATGAATTTAGGCTGTCTGAGCACGCGAAACTGAAACTGAGATGCTGCTGAAACTCAAGGCAACATTTTGCTTACGTCGCCTAGCAGCGGGCTACCAGAACACTGCACGAATCCCTATTGCTGCCCACTGTTGGGTGATGTGAGCAGAACGTCCCCTCGAAGGGCGCGTCTTTGTGCTCACTGCAGCCTCGGGTACAGTTTCGTGTGCTGTGATAGCCAAAGTTACCCACACAGTTGTGTGGGTAATTGCATTTTTTCCAGATTCTAAAGTCTATATGTGTTGTGCAGAGAGCTTGCTTCAATTTCCCGATTACGATGAGTCCACTCAAACTAAAAATAAAATGTATTTTATTTTTGTTATTTAGCAACTAATTACCATGTATCACCCATAACCTCGTGGTCGACACTGCTGGTGGCATGTCTCCAAAGGATCCGTTGTTTTATTTCAGAACGGCTGTTTTTACATATCAGCAATGTGTTTGTAGAAACACCCTTACAGAGTTGTGTGATATTACTGTTGAACAAATCTTATTGTGTACTCAGGTGAAACATGCACAGATGAAGAGTAGATATATACGTGGTGTCACCTCTGTTAATGTACTATAATTTTTTTGTGTGAAGGCCACCACACAGTTTTTTTTTTTGCAAATGGCTGCTCTGCTTTTACTCACTGGTACTCTCTCACTTGTACTCAGTATACACGCATATTATACCACAGATATACTATGATCCATGTGAATTACTGTGATCAGTTGCAAACTATATTATTAACTGCAGTGATACTTTACAAATAACGTTTGTATTTTATTGCTCCTTGTATGAATACAATAAAGTTCATTGACATTTTCTTTTCAAATCGTTACATATAGGTCTCATATATATGCTTCACCATTTAGTTAAGCTTTGCATTTTTGTTCAAATGCAGCAGTGACTTCTTTTGCATGTCCATGGAGTGAAGCAGAATACATATTAGCCAGAGATCTAAGACATGCTAAATGTGATGTTTTTGTGTGTGTATATTGCATGTGTACGTTACGTATAACTTGTGTTTGAATTGTATAGCTTGAGCAGATTTAAAAAAAAGTGATACATCTCCGATGACTGAGACCATGATGCATATTGAACTCCTGCATGAGACAACATGCACTTTTCAAAGCACGGCTCATGGAATAATATTTTAAATCTCCACATGCGTTATACATATATATTGTTTAACTATAATTTAACTTTAAAAAACTTTTAACTTCAGGCAACTGTAAGCAATATACCGTAGGTCTCATTCATCTATAAAATGTTCCACTTTAGAGTTCAGTTCAAGCTATTTGACATCTGGTACAGGGGCCGTACACCCATCTGGCACCCTCCACAGTGGGTGTTAAATAAGGAAAAATAAATGAAGGGTGTTGCTGCCACCCTTCGGTTGGGGTGTTTTCACAACACCCTACAGTTTCTTTACATGGGCACCCTTGTTTTAGGGTGCGCCGAAAAGGCACCTTGTAAAATAGGTGCTAACTTACACCCTTAGGGTGTCGTCTCTGCGACAAGCCTATTTACACCCTTTTGGGTGTAAAAACTTTTACTGTGTATATGGTGATTGTAAAGGAGCAAAGAGATGCCTACTTCTTCAGCCCTTAATGGAGCACGGCGCAGAACGCGCGTTTGTTCTGCGCCGTGCGTTCACTCCCCGTGAAAGCGCGCGCCCCTCGCGCCCTTTCACTCGCACATACAGCGTCCGGCGCGCGGCGACGATGTCATATCCATTGACGTCATACGGAACCTCAAGGCGACGGCGTCGACGACGGCGACGCCGACGGCAGAAATCTGCTTTTGAGTGTCCATATAATTGCTATCGCAATAAAAGGCGGAGTCGTCTATATTGCTAACTGCGGCGAATTGTTTCAATTACAAACACAGCACCGAACAGAAAGAAGCTTCCTAGCGAACGTTGAAGTACAGCGAATTTGGGCAACAAACATGTCCCGCAACCATCCTCAGTCATGGTGACAAATATTGAAGTTTAGAGTGTGATGAAACACAAACAAAAGCAGCAACAACTCAATTTTTCATATGTTTGGAAAGGTCACAGTCAAACTCGGTACTAACGAACATGCTTGTGCGCTAAAGGTAGTTTGAAATATCAGGTAAGGGGATATACCCGAACTTGCCTGTAAAAAGCTCAAACGTTTGTGAAGAGTTTGTTATTATGGTTTTGATATCCCTAGAGGAGTAGAGAAGCCAAAAAAGAATCAAAATATTGAAAACAAAGGTACGCTAAGAACTGTGTTCTCAGTGCCCGAAATTGTACGCTTCCCTCAATGTCCGGACAGTACTGCCGCAGCAGCTCAGCTACTATGAAAGTTCATTCTGAAGCATTACCCAAGGTAACTCTTCAGCTGGTAGCACACACACCGAGTGCAATATGTTGCATTGTTAATGCAAATTTTGTTGTACCATTGTAGTTTTTGTAAGATACTCCGCTTAAATACCCACTTGTGGGGCGGGGATTGTGTGTATTATTACGTAAATTTTCAGTTCATTATCAGGAAATTATGTTACATGAGTAGATGTCAAAAACCTTTTTATGTTAGATAAAGAGAATGTAGTATGTTATTCTGGTTCAACGGCATACGCACTGTACATAGGGAGTCACATTCCACTTATGTGTCGCAAGGGACTCCGCAAAAATGTTTTGTGCCCCGGAAAATAGAATTGGAGTTCAGCAAATATGGTTGTGAAAGAATGACAGCGCAGCTAGGCAAACTCCTTTATCAGGCATAAAACTTCTATATTCATTATGAGCTTGCAGCGCGCAATCTCTTTTGTAGGAAAACTATTGCTATGGGATGCGTCTCATGCGCCAAGCATCTCAAAGCACTAGCTTGCACGAGGGAATGCAGTAAGAGTATTTCTCTCTTTCCACGCATGCTCCCGTAGCCGGTCGGGAAGGGTTTGCAGCTGCTGGACTGGAGGACACGGGTTTGAAACACACGACTACTTACGCAATTTTCTATTGACAATTTTTACTCGGCAAGATGGACTAAGACACGGCAAACCCTAAGGCGATGGGCAAAGGAAGCTTTGCTTTAAAAGATGTCACGATTGCCGCTTAGCAGAAGTGATGAAAAACCTCAAAAATCCGTAATGAGCACAGAGAAAAATTTTGAATGTGATGCACTGCAATTTAGGTCATATCTAAAAACCATAAGGCACAATCATAGTCTGCTTAGATGTCATTTGAATGTTCGTAAAAAGAAAATTCGAGAATTACCATCCCTGCATAGCACTTCTCTGTCTTTGTTGAGCTAATTCCCCTCATCAGCTTTGAAAGGCCAACTAGCCCGACAGTTAGTACTTAACCACTCCAGAAGCTTTGCCAAGAATTCTTCAGCAGCACATACAGTGCTCAGAGAATGAATCGCACAGGGAAACAAAGTAGAATACTCCTATGAGCCATGGCAGTACCAGGCAGTACCATTCACTCGGCAGTACCATGTCATCTCGCGAAAAATTTGGTCACTTAAGGTGATGTGGACTGATCTACGTGTATGAGCGAAAATTACGCCGATGTCACGTCAACTGCCGACAACGAAAACAAAAGAATGCGCTCAGTTAGCCCTACGATGACTGGCTTCATTCCGTGATCTCTGCGCTACTAATTTATGACCAGTGTCCGGAGTGAAATTATGTTGCAGTTGGCCTTCGAATAAAGTTTATGCACACTCACCAGTCCTCAGCTGAGACCTGTCAGCAGTCACCTGGGAGAGAAAGGCAGGAAAGTGCTGAGAATTATGCACTGGCAAAAGTAGTACCACTAAATGTTTTGCAGTCACACCTCGTTACAATGAAGTTGCATTCTAAACAAAAATGTGTGCTGCACGGTTGATTTTTGGTAATTTGACCTTGACGAGACCGACAAAACATTCTCAAACCGTTACATCAGAAGTGGAGCTTGTTTGCCGATATTTGACAAGCTAGAGCACTACACGGTCCGATTTTTCCAGCCCTGGCACGGCCCGGGCCCGTTTTTACGTTGGCCGGCCCGCCCTGGCCCGATCAAAACTTTTATGGCGAGACCCGGGCCTGGCCCGGGCCCGGAAATAATCTACGTTACCCGCCCGGCCCGGCCCGCCACCCCGTTACATTAGGCCCGAGCACGGCCCGAGCCCGACTTGAAACTTGCCCGAAGCCGGCCCGAGACCGAAAAATAATGTTTTTCAGAGTTGAGAAACCCGAGAATAACTCCCTGCACGTTACATGCACACCACCAGAAAGCCCTAGCCCGGCCCGGGCCCGAGTCAAAAACCACACGCCGTGCCCGAGCCCGGCCCGAGCACGTCAAAAAACTGTGCTACCCGGCCCGGCCCGGCCCACGGGCCGCGCTGGGCTCGGGCTTTCGGGTAAGCCCGAGCCCGTGCAGTGTTCTATGACAAGCAGCAGGGCTAACTAGAGGAGGACGAAGAAAAGAGCATCGCAAAATAGTGCTTAAGTTAGGATTCTTATTTCTTCATCCTTCAAATATGAACGTCCGCTAACTTGAGCAAGTTTCCCTACTACTTCGCGGTACACCTTTAAAGAAAGAAAGAAAGGAAAGATGACACAAAAGTGTGGCTAATCCCTTGAGCGTTTTCCTGGTTTGTACATCAGTATTGAGCCCAGCATATTTTTTCCCTGGAAAGTCTGTTTTGGCAATAATTTTAAAGAGCCTTATATATGGCACCGAAAACTCACTTAGCATCTTTGGCCGCCCTAAATGAAAAACCTTGGAGGACTAGCTCAAGCTTCGACTTTAAGAGTGGAAAGTGGTAGCGGCATTGAAGGGCTGAGCAATGACTCATACCCCGTATGCAAGCAAAAAACGGTTTGTGTTTTTTTTCTAATACAGTCAAACCTCGATATAACGAACCTCGATTTACCGAAATTATCGATATAACTAAGTTTTTCGCTGCAAGTACCACTTTGTTATGTCGAGGTTTGAGTGTATTTTCAAATTACAATCCGATGCTATCAAGTCTGTTGGTTGCGTGGAACTGGGACTTTACGAAATTTTTGACTTTGAGAAATTCAATATATCAGTAAGGGCTATGCACCACGTGGAGGGCCCGCGTGGTGGTTGTTTGAGATGCTTTTTTGTGATGGAAAATTCTGCCGGTGGCGGACGCTGCCAATGCATTTTCTGCGAGACGGGGCCCTTAACGCTATCGCGTTAGAATAATCATCATACACAGACCTCTCCATTGAAGGTACCAGCTGCTGCGAAGACATAATTGTTTTCACTAGTGTATGCCTGGGGCAACATCGCGCAGGCACCTAGGTTTTCTATCGTTCACTTTGCCTTCTACGTCACTGAGGAGGCAGTGTTCAAATGGCCCTCCTGCCTCGCCAAGCAGACAACAGCTGACGAAAGCACGGCACCAGCGAATCACGAGAGTGCAAACGAACATTCGTAAAGCGAGATGCTTGTGGGATCCCAAGCCGGCATGTACCAGGCAACACCATCAAGTGCACGATATCCGAGCAGGGCCAGTTACGATGCAGTCGACAAGACGAGTGACATGAAGCATATCGTTTTTTTTTGGTTACATCGCTTATCCCCGTCGTGTGCTTTTTGCCATAATGAACACTGACCACGTTGTGCATCTAGAAACATCTGTCTGGAACATTTGAGTGGCCCGGTCCACAAGAAAATGAATACTGGGTTGTAGGCGTGGTTCTATAGCTTATGGAGCTTGTGCATACTCACCCTTGCCCCGGAGCCCATGCGCTGTCAAGTAATTCATACAATAGCACTCAATGTCACTCTATTTGCACCGCCTCAAACAAGTCCTGCGTGCTACAGAGACGTCCGGATCCAGCAAGGCCAACTATTATAGCGAAGCATTTTTGTCCGAGTCCACATAGTTTTTTGTCATGTATTTGGCCTCTTTTGCGAAGCTGCCAGTAAAAGGTAGGAAGTCGTGGTTTGGATAGACTTCGTACAGTAAATTCTGCCTGAATTCAATTAAAAGCTTTGTGCTTTAAAAAGGCGTAGAACTGCCCAATTAGGCAAGACATCTGTGCTTCTTCAGAAGCTGCTTTGCGTCAAAGGCTGGGCACCCTTGCTCTATATTTATGGTTGCACGTGTAATAGTGCAACCATAAATTTCATTATGGATGCGTTCCAGAATGCTCCATGCGCTCGCTGCGTTCCTAGGCGCCTCCTAATTTCTAGAGACACACATACCCAGTGCACACGTATGTGCTCATACTACATATATACCGTATAGACGCGTGTAAGGGCCGCACGTACCTAACAAACTGAAACGCCGAATGTTGTTGTAGGAGACAATGAAAAGAATCCTTTTTTTCTGATGTGTAATAAGCGAAACACTCTCAGATGCCAAGTATACTGTAAATTATATTCAAAAGTTGTGCATTTATAAGCAAGCATTTGGAAACCATAGTCAGTACGAGCCCTATGGATCTGGTAGTGTAGATTTCTGAAGCTATAGGTTGCATGTATATGAAGGTATCTTTCTTGAATGCCTCGTTTGTTTTATCTAATAAGGTTCTTAAAATGGACGACTAACGTTTTTTGATAGAGCGGGTAGATAGTCACCAAATTAAACTGTCCGAATGACGATTAGATAATCTGCGTATTATGACCAATCATAACTGCTCAATAACTGCATTTTCTACAGTATAAAAAGCTTTCTTAGGCTCGTAAATGAACAGTGCAACCCCGCTCAAGCAAACACGAATACACGTGAGAATGAATAATGACAAAATAAGGGTGTAACCATACAGTTTTTCTTTTTTATTATTACTAATTCTTTAACGACACCGTATGCTCGTAAGTGTAGTTAAGCAAGCAGACTACGTAACGGGCTTGTTGTGTTGACATGATGCGATACCTGCTGGCACACATACTATAATATGTCTACCAAACCTTCGCATGAATTTCTACTACGTAGCCATAAATATAGCAGTCAACGCTGTGGAAAGCTGCGGAAGAAGTTCTGTAAAGAAAAGTTATCACTCCGCACGTTCCGTCCTTCAATTCGCTACGCGACAACAGCGTTCGCTCGCGCTAGCATCCAATTGAAGCACCTCGCGACGGGTTGCAAATAAAAAACCCGAAAAGAACAACAAAAATAAAAATCATCTAAACCAACGCATTAGTAGCCGTATACCACAGTGTGTTTGTTTCTAAGGATTAACGCTTGTTTCATTCAATACTGCGCCTGTGTAAAAACAGTTGCGCACAATTGCGGTCAAAAGACATCAAACTACATCGAAGTCTGAACGAAGCCACTGCAAAAGAAGTCTCTGTAGCCTCCATGGAACGGAGTATATAGCGCGATGCGACGTATTGAGCAGTCACACACGCCTCTAGGACGCGGCGTTCGAGGGCGGCCTCGTGCTCCTCGTCTGAAGCGCTTTCTGTGGCGGCGCGATCTTGCAACTGCGAATAAGACGAGATAATTAGCAGCGTAAACTGTTCACCTATATCGCGCACTGATCCCTCTTGGTTTCCTCTGTTACACGCATGCCCAGCACTGTTCGTCCTTTCCTTTGTCTCGTCAAATAATGGGGTGTCGTAGTGAGCTATGGGTGCTACACGGATATCGACACGAGTCACCAACTTCCATGAAAACAGCGCGGCTCGTCAGGCATTGCTGCTGTCGGGGCACATGCTTATTCACTTGTGTTATTCTATGTAGTTGTTTGGATAATGCAGCGCTAACCCACTCTCTGAAAAAGGTGGTCCAAAGGAATGCACTTACGTGGAACGGCGACCGTAGCGGGTGCGCGTTCTTCTTCTGGTTTTTAGTCCGTTCTGCACGGTCACGTGCTCAATTGGAACGCGAGAGCGCGCAAGGGCGCGTGGTGGTTCTTGCTGGCCGCGGTGCCAGTGAAACCTAACGTGTTCGAAATTGCTTCGGGAAAGAGAAACAAAAAAAGGACTCTTCTCTACTGCCGTCAGAGCAGAGAATTAAGAGCCCGTGTACAAAAGTAACGCAGGCGGTTCCGCTTAATATAGCCAACCTTTCTGTTGAGTTTATAAACGCTCGAATTGCGTTTCATTCAATGAATAATTACGTGCACTTAGCGAAATGGATGCAAGTTGAAAAATATACACATGTCAACTCACAGTTAAACACTGGCTGTATTGTATAAGGTGCATCTCCCAGTCCCCTTTTATACACCGCCTACACCACGTATAGCTGTAGTGCATAGGCGCCGACTACGGGGAGGCTCCGGGGCTCAAGCCCCCTCCGGAGTATACAGGGGGGGGGGGGGGGGGGGGCTCGGCTCTGCCCCCTCCCTTCCCGCTCCTAAAATGACAGTACCGGAGTCCTGTTACCCAAAACGTTTAAGGTTTCCTTTTAAGGAATCCATACATGGAGCCTCTGCATTTTTCCTTAACACGGTTATTGCGACTAAAAGCTAACTACGTCAATGTTGACGCGGACGTGCACGGATTTTTTTTCATAATTTCGCTTTATTTCTTCAAATCCTGACAATGGGAAAACAAGCACACTAAAAGCACCAACGGCGGCTCCCTCATCCCTATTTTTTCACTTCAACATCTTATTTTAATTTCCAGTGGGAACACCATGCACAGACACATTATATTTCAATGTGCATACTGGCCAAAATTTATGAAATTTTGTAACAGAAAGAGGTAGCTAACTAACAATTATTTCTAATGATATGGATAGCCTATGTGTAGAGAATCAATGTGTTGCTGTATGTTCAACTCGCTACAAATTGCTTTGCACACATTTTGACAACGAAAAAGACCTGCAGACTTAAGTGACCCCTTCGGCAGAGTTTTTTATCAACGGTGTGTGAAATACACGTAAATGATATGTGTCTCAGCATTGCTTCTCTTTCCAGTAGGTAATGCTAGCGACTCATGAAAAAAAACTTATAATGATTTACAATATACATTGAGGATGTAAACATCGCTACGTCCATGCAAAGGCCATATATATATATATATATATATATATATATATATATATATATATAATTCACTTAGTAACCCAAGTGAGGCCAAGCCGGATTCACTCGAAATCAAAATCAGTAGCAGTCATACGCAGCAGAGCTTCTACTAGGACTCAGAAAAAAAGAGGTTGCAGTTTTGCCTTACAGGCGAAGCAGTATATAATGATAGCGAAGCATAAGACAATTACACACAAAAGATTCTTCCCGTAAAAATCCGCGCAAGAGCCGCCCCCCCCCCCCCCCCCACTTGAAAGCATTTTTTTCTTTCTGATGTCACACCGAGAAGCAATCGCGCTCCACTGAGAATTTTCCCGCGCAGCGTTCTTTCGCGCGTAGCAACTGTATAAAAAAAGTCAGTTATAACTTAAGAAGACAGGAGAGGCGCCCCGACCTGACCACTGAAGCGCAGCAGCCGATTTCCACCACGACTAAAGAAATAGTCCCGCTGACGCGACTCGGCTCAGCTCGAAGTGCGGGCTGCCAAGTCCTCTGTCGGCGGGGTCACCTGCCGCCCACCTCATGACGTCATTCTAGAGTGCGCGCCCATTGATGGATGCATCCTCGTGTGCATCCACCTTTGAGGGGCAAATGACACTGCCTTCTAAAGTTCTACACGACTATATATGGCGAGAGGAGGCGATCGCGGAGGTTTACGGCGGATTTCATACTCGTAGTTGGAAAAATTGGATAAAATGACCCGGTCCCTTGTAAGGCTCGTCAGAATTGCGGCAAAAAAGTGCGGCCCTCCCATGAGTCTGTACGTTGGTTATAAGGCCTATATGAATTGTAGTAACATTTACTCACTAAGTAAAATAACAAACATCGTGCAATGCATGGAGCATGCAAACTAGTAAATATCCCGCTGGATTACCACGAGCAGTCGCTATCACAACGCTGGCATTATGAAGAATGCCGGCACCGGGGGTGAACGGTTCGCACAGTCATGCGATTCACCGTGACTCCGAAAATTAGATTCATCATCAGTCATCTGCATATTTTTATGTCCACTACAGGACGGCTTCTGTCAGCGATCTCCAATTAACCCTGTCTCTTAACTTCGGCTATGCGATCTGCAACACTTGGGGCAGCGCAAAAACATCCTAAGAAGAAAGACAGCGCGCATGAAGATAGCTGCCATCTCTGTGCGTCCTTTATCATTGCACCCCCCCCCCCCCCCAATGATTACCAACACATTGGATACGGCACGCGGGCCAGCGTAAGCGTCAACCGCACACAGTAATTTGCAGCTGCGGCAGGACTAGATGAGAAGGCGCGTGCTCTCCTCCCCATGCTGCGCATTTGATCAGGTGATCTGCTACTCAGCCGAATATTGAGCGCCTGGGAAGATCATGTCGATCAAGTGTTACGGCTCAGCGTTACAGGCTTTTGCTCGCACCATAGTGCATGGGTCGCTCACTGATATGACTTTTGGACTTTATACGGAATATCACGGCGACGACGACAGCGAAAATTTGCCTGGAGTGTCAATACAACTGCTGTCGCATTGAAATGAGAAATTGAAAACAGGTGTCGAGCTCGCTTCTACCGCGGCTGCGGACGTTGCATGTGCATCGGCTATAAAAACAGCATGAGCACCAACAACAAAACCAATAGTGAGCACCTCGCTTATCGGTACTTCGCCAGAACGCGTCTGACGCTGAAAAAGAAGCGTATTTTCCTACCGTATAAGCACCAGCCAAAACATAACACTAGTCGCACGGGGAGACAGCGCACGTGAAGGGGCCAGCTATCTCGGATGGCCCAAACTTGAAATCGGTGCAGATTAACTCTCTAATGAAGCGCGTGACCCACATATGTATGGCAGAGGCAGCAAAAGTAGAAGTTGAGGACCCGTGGGCTCTAGCCGCTAGGCTAAAGAAGACTCCACGCCGCTATCAAGAAGCTTCCTCACTCCCGTGTTTCCATCAGCGAGTGACATGTACCGCCGGAGGTTCTATGAAGTACTTGACACAGTGCTGTCTTCGTTACACAACATGTACCCACCTGATACGTGGGAGCATAAGTCCCACATTGAGCAGCTTGCCATAGCGAAGGAAGACGAAGCATATACAACATAGTTCTACGGTGACGACCTTGAACCAGGACGCCTCATTTTGCACATGAGATATGCTGATTGACATTGTAAGCCAGCAAAGGTCGACATCATTGCACACATTCGAAGACGTCGTGCACATGTTTACGGGGGGCAAGAGTGAATGCCTGCAAAACCTTTTGGCGGAAATGGCCAAGCTAAAAAGATTGCGTTGCCCATACCGGTCTCGTCGACCCCATCCGAGAGGTCATTTTCTTGCCTTCGGCGACTGAAAATATACTTGCGGTCGACGACTGGACAAGCCCGTTTGAACCATCTCGCAATTTTTTCACGCCCACAA
This sequence comes from Dermacentor silvarum, assembly GCF_013339745.2. Lineage (NCBI taxonomy): Eukaryota > Metazoa > Arthropoda > Arachnida > Ixodida > Ixodidae > Dermacentor > Dermacentor silvarum. The sequence goes on from NC_051154.1 coordinate 449,371,991, forward strand.
AGAACTCTCCCACAAAATCAATTTATTTAAGATTGCCGACGACTTCACTTCCAGATCAAGTGTCCGAACGAACACTTTTTCAATGATCGTGAAACCATCGCATCAGACAACGAACTGCTGTCTTTAATAGGAGAGAGAAAGGCACCACCTTTCAAGTCAAAGAAACCACCTGGCTTAGAAAACAACGCAAAAAGTTATACAAATACAAATCGCTGTCTTAATTATTTATTTGTTAATATGTTTATTTATTTGGGCACCTGTTAATTTTTACTCTATAAACCTTTGTTCTGCCTCCGGAAACTAAACTAAAGCAATGGCATAAGGCATGCTTTGTCATGTAATGAAACTATGGCGTTATTATGCTTACGCTAATAATTCTAGTCATAAGTTGTGTTCAGAAATTTTTCTATATCGTTTAATGTTTATATATGTCATGTCTTATCTTCTCAATAATTCACCTTTCGTCAGGAAAAACTTTCTTGATTGTATTTTATGTATTAAATCTTTTACAAGGCATTACATTGCCTTTTCATAGATGTGCACTTGTGCTACTTAATACGCACAAAACACATATATCTCCCAAACGCGCTTAACTGAATCCGCTTGTCGAATGCTCAACCAAGAGACGCCAGTCTCTTGGCGGTGCGAGGGGACTCAGACTGTAAAACTGAATTGTCTCCTACTCTGACGTCTTGCAACTACTCATATAAGCTCGTCACTTCAGTGAACAATGTTTGGAGGTCACACGAAGTTTCCAGTGAAACGGTTATTAAAATTAATATATATATATATATGCAGACATGGGTGAGGTTCGCAAAGCTGGTCAGGCCCAAGACCCCCCCCCCCCTCCCGAAAAAATGAAAGCTTTCCGCCTATGCTGTAGTGTACCTAGTAGTCATCTAAGAGGACGCCGGCTGGTCAGCAAATCCGTGATAATAGACGGAGACTGGCGACATTTAATAAAGCGCTGTGACAGATACACAGCCACGTGGTGGCGTTTCAGCGAATTAATGGATGTGTACGCACTTAAAGCGACGCCCATTCGAAGCGGTAAACGTAACTGCTATGTTTGAAGAGGAATTTCTATAGACCCTTTTGGGGCGATCACGTAACTTTTGCCAAACTTTAAAAATATGCAAATATATCCACGTAGCTTGGATAGCACTAGGGTAATGTGTTAACCGTCACTTAGAGATGCTCACATTATTTTTAGCATTCTGCCTAATTGCATAACTAGTCGTCATGAAATAATCATCTTCCCAAAAATTACAATTACATGAAAAAACACCACCCAAGCACTCTATTACAGATGGTTATCCAGCCAAGCTTAAGCGTGTGGCCCCCATGTTTATGACAGGGTTAATCCCTACGGTTCATTAAAATATTTCTCAATTATTGGTTAAGCCTTTACGTTTATTAATGAGGTTGCACACACGTTTCGGAGGGTGCAGAAATATCGTGTTTCCCGGGAACACATGAACAGGAAAAAATGAAGCCTAACACTATTGGGCCGTTTTTGTGTGTTGTCGATCATGAACGTTGGCGCCTGGAAATCGTAACCCTTAATGGGATCGCATCAACGAGGTTCTACTGCATCAGCATGAGTGACTTGTGCGTGGATGCGAATATGTATCTGAATGAGTGGCAGTATAGTGGAAGCTGCCGCAAGTATGAGGGTGAGTGGTTATAGGTATAGTGTGAACAGAAGTGGCTATCAACGTGAGTGAGTGCTGGTGATCATTTGTAAAGGCATCAGCGAGTACTGGTGAGCGAGTGCATGTGACTACGGGTACATATCCTGCAAACATAACGTCGGGTGAGCATATATGCCACTTGTTCTGCTCGACATGGCTTTCAATCCCCGAACACGATGTCATAGACCCTAATGCACTGAAATACTCAAAGTGGTAAACTCTTCGACTCACAATTTATTAATTTAGTTTAGGAAAAAATCATCGGTAAACAAAAACAAAGGAAGCCTGTTCTGTGCAAATGTTTGGAAAGTTATTCCCATATTAATACATTAAAAGCCGACTGCCGTATTGGTTAAAGGAGGGCAGTTTTCTTTTAGCAATGGTACTCGTTGCAGGTTGTTGGCCTGATGATGATGATCTCTACTAGATGATGCCAGCTGATCTGTCCGACAATCTGAAACAGATGTCTTCGTGCAGCGCTTGTTTGCAATTCCTTAGTCCACAGAGGAAACAATCAAATCTTTTTTCTCTTGAACAAACATTACACAAGTTGCACATGCTAGGTCTTTTGAACGTAACCAAGTTGTTCATTATTTCAATAGCTAGAATCCACTTTTTGTATGGCGTCAGCAGTTCAGAAGTGGCACTGCTACCTTTCATTCAAGCCGTCTTTCAATGCTTCCTCTGCCATTTTAGAAAGGCATTCTACACACCTAGACTGATTCAGCAGTACTTCCCTTCTTGCGTTTCAAAAATGTAACATTTCCGACTTACTGTCTCGGATGTATCGGTGAGAATTCGGAGAGGGCAAGAGGAGACATGTTCTTCGTCGCTCGTCGCCTCCTCAGGGTCACAGAACAGGGAAGGCTGAAGTTTTCTGCACTGCGACGTGGTTCAGGCGCGTTCGCTGCAATGTCAGATATATATCACCATGTGACGTTTCTGTTTCACAGCTAGAGATGTAAGCGCCGCGAAAAACTAAAGGATTGGGAAAACCAGTTCTTGTCGATTTTTTCCGCACAGAGAAAGTATAGAAAAAATCATTAAAATTTCTACATGCAGTTGTACATGCTCCGCTCTGCAGCATACATTTCGAGAAGCGATGACGACAAGAAAACGGCAGTAGAGTTTTCAAGTGTCTTTATTACATGCTTTGAGTTTCAATTTGAAAACGCGGTGTAGCTTTCAAAGATGGCGGAATGCAGGACGCCATCCGAGTTGTGGTTCCGGACTCGTGTCTGCGACTTCGCAAATTATGTGAAATCACCAACCTGGTGGCAAGGCCTTTGCACCAATGAGCTGCTGACACTGAATACCTTCAAGGCTGCTGCAGATACCTTTGCCGTCTGCCATTTGTGAACAAAACTGTGTTTGTTTGAAATGTTCATAACAAGTTTTGCGACAGACTCTCAAGTAAACATGTTCGAACGCTCATCCACGTGCAATCAAATCTGAATATGGAAGCAATCCGTGGCCAATTTCAAATGGAGTGTGCCTAGCGAGAGTTACTGACACAGCGAACTTTTTCTCAGTTATTAAATTAGCCATCTTTTGCAGAAGAAAAGAAGGTGTTCATTCCATTGTCTTCCCATTCTTTTCGTTAATATTGCACGTGTTTAAGTATAATTATATTATTTGCAGGAATAATAAGGTATAAACTATAATTATTTTAGTTTCATTTTTTCTCTAAATGTAAGTTAAGTGGTTTTACAAGCCATAACCACGATCTCATTATGAGGCAGGCCGAAGTGGGGTGTAATTTTTTGGACCACGTGGGGTTCTTTAATGTGCTCCTAAATCTATGTACACAGGTGTCCACAGCAGCCCAGCACCACAACCAGTAAGCAACCCCGGCGGGTTCTCAATATTTTAAATGTTTTCGGAAAGAATACGGGGAAAAAGTTTGCTTCCACTCAAAGTTTCCGGAAATTTTGCATCCTTATTCCCAGCACCTATCGGTACACGATTTTCTTGAACGTTTTAAAGGTACAGCGCAAAGAAAAATGATGCGTCTATACTTTTTTGTATTTGGCAGGCAGTGCTGCAAAAACTATGCAAGTAGTTGCGGTCATAAAAGTCTCATTTTGTGCATTTTGCGGTACAGTCTTTTTTATCCGGAACGCTTTCTACAGAGTAGTTTATATATGTACAATCGTACCTGCCAACCTATTTATTTATTTATTATCATACCCTCAGGGCCCAATGGACATTACAGAGAGGGTGGGTACATGGTTTACAAACAATCAAAAACATTCAAGCCTATAAGGTCAAGGATAAGATAAACAGACAGTGACAGCAGCAAAAGAAAAAGAAAAAGAAAAAACTGCAACATGCGAGTCATTTTAAAAGATGACCTGTTACAGCTGTCTTGAATGATGATGCATTGGCTAAGGTGGCGATAGAAGATGGCAGGTGGTTCCACTCGGAACAGGTTCTCGGCATAAAACAATGCAGGAACATGTCAGTGCGACAAAGAGGACCCGCTACCTTATTGCTTTGATCGATACGGGTGGATAAGAACACTGGCTGCGCAATGAGTTGTTGATTCAATTAACGGTGATGGAACACATTGTGGAATATACAAAGGCGCGGGATGTTGCGCCGAGTTTTAAGGCTAGCAAGGTTAAGTGACGATTTCATCTGTGAGACACTAGCGTTACGTGAATAGTTCAACAGAATAAAACGGGCTGATCGATTCTGAACGGATTTTATGAATTGAATGAGTGCAGTGAGCCAGATCTCAAAGTGCACCCGCGTATTGCAGTTTCGCACGAACGAAAGTTGGGTAAAGCACTAATTTTAGGCGCTGTGGAGCTTGGAAAAAATTGCGTCGGAAATAACCGAGAGTACGATTTGTATTACCCATGATATAGTGAAGGTGAGTATGCCATGCCAAGTCATCAGATATGTAAACACAGACATACTTGCATGCAGACACGCGCTCCAGTCCGGTGCCATTAATTCTGTAATCTGAAGACATTGAGGCATTAGTGCTTTGCGAAAATATCATGTACTTGCATTTACTGATGTTAAAGGTCAATAAGCATTTATTGCACCATTCAGATACCTCGTTTAGGTCAGATTGAAGGACAAGTGTATCATTAGGGTTATTTATTTCGTTATAGATCACGCAGTCGTCTGCAAATAGCTTTATACACAAATTAACTTGTCATAAATTAGTTAGAGCTAATTTTATCTAGAAGACCAATTATATAGATCAAGAGATAGTAGTGCACCTAAAACGGAGCATTGAGGGACGCCAGATTCAACAGAACAAGGAGAGGAAGCGTGATTGTTAGCGAACATTTAAAATTCATAAGAATCCCTGTGTACATATGAAGGAGCAGGAGGTGTGTATAGCAAGAGTTTTGTAAATGTTTGCCTTGAGCACGCACAATTCGTAGGCACATTCACACTTTATTTACAATGATTTACCTTCAGACAGAACACAAGCAGAAGGAAACTTGCAACAGCATAGACTTGCAAGGTACACAAAATATCACAGTGGGTGTTGCAATGACATTGCTCTTGACAATTTGACCAACTGAAGGAACTCATCTTAAACCTGCCTGAAGCATGTATACCCTTCTAACATTTGACCTCCTGCGCTAACACAAGAGGACGGACCAAATACCCGCATGATCTCAATTAAGTTTTTGTATGCTTGTTTTGCAATGCTGCCCTGCTCCATATTTAAACTTGGCAACGTTTCCGAGAACAAAATTAACTTGTCACAAAACTTGACGCAACATCAGTAAAATCGTAGAGCGAGCCGAAGTCCGTCAACCTTACGAAAAATTAGGCAGCCTTGGCAGGTATGATAGAATAACCTGTAGACTTATGGGCATGTCAAATGATGATATATTTGTGCACTGCTGTGTGTTCAGTGTGAGACGTAACACGTTTAGAGCATTTTTTTCCATTTTCCTTTTTCGAATGCAAGGAGTGCACCCTGAAACCTGTCTCATAATTTGGCACTTCATTCAGTTGGCAGCAAGAAGTTTCACAGCTGAGACACCTGCTATGTAATAACTGCATCACATTTTGCTGCATAAACATACGAGACTTCATGCCATATTGAATTGCATATGACGCAAACGCATCAGCCATATTTACCGCCATTGCAGGACAAAGGCCTCTCCAAACGATTTTCAATTACTCCGTCTTGCGTCAGCTGACACAATGTTATGGCTGTAAATTTCCCAAATTTATTGCACAACTTTTAATTCTCTGCCATCCACAAATGCGCTTCCCTTCTCTTGGCACTGATTTTGTAACCATCTTGCAACCTATTTTGTAACCAGTCCAAGTATATTTCTTATTCCTAATGCAATCTATAGAATATCGGCTAACCCCCATTCGCCCCTTAATTCACACCACTGTCTTCTCTCTTAACACTTCACATAATTTCTCGTTCCATCCCAGCATCTCGGCTGCGAAACACCAGGTTGTGCTGGCATCCGTTTACACAGCGATTGAAAAGGAAGTTTCTAATGAGCATTGATTTCAGAGCGCCGGACAGCAACGAGGAGGCGGTGTGGCTCCTCGTTCCTCCCGAAGCCCGTACCGGACATTCACGGCCCTTCTCGCCGATACCAGGCCGTTTAAACATCTAGGCATGCTCTTTCCTGGTGCACATAGTGTCCGAGTGCAACAATGCTGCATCGAATTCCGCTATGGCAGCATCATCACGATTCGCCAAAGCGAGCAGCTGCACCACCCCCCTCTGTCCGAATCGCTATTAAAGGAGACGGGCTCGAGGTTAGGTAGTGCTACATATCTGCGTCAAGTCACCCGTGTGTGTACTCAAAGTCGGATGTTCTCAAATCGGGGTCCACAAATCCCACGCCCGCCCGCAAAATAGGGGTAATGAATATTTGAAAAGTTCGAGTATCATCGATTATTACATTTTCATTATTCGAATTCGATTCGAAATATGCATATTCGAAAATGTTCAAATATTCAGTTGGATAGAAATCTTTGAATCAAATCGAATATATTGCTGGCTGTGCGGGAGCAAACACTGATCTTGGAATTTGTTATTATCTGATCTCAGAGTACATTACCGATATTGTGCTGAATTTAGTGATAATTTTGTGCTGCTGGCGAAATTTCGTCTGTAAAGTATACTTAGCCAATAAACGATTCAACTTTGCGAGAAAGCCTGCTTCTCAGCACCAACGTGCACGGTCTTGCGAACAGCGTGGGTGCTCTTTACTTTTTTTGCTGCACCACCTCCAATTCTAAGTTTATTGCATCATAGCAAGCACGATGAGTGACGACTGGCACAGGGTCAAATGCTTCCGAGCTTACGAGCAACTGGATAAGTTATACTAAGGCACAGGCTGGTGAGAACAGCTAGGGGGAATTACTAAATTCTCCACGTTAACATGGGCCAAATACACAATGTTTTAGTATAGCGGCTTACTAGTCTAGTTTTCCAACACTGACAATGTAATTGCAATGTTCCAACATATCAAATTAACAAAACTTGCTAATAAATGCCTGTGCGCATCATAATTCGATTATATATTCGATTCATATTAAAAATTTTGAATTTGATATTCACACACACCCTCAAAAAAAGAAAAAAAATTGTCTTTTTGGAGGCCAGTTTGCTGTGGTAGCAATCCACAAAAGATATTAAAATTAAAAGACGTCACAGTATTCGTTGTCAATTTTGTTCGTACAAAAGAAACCACCAAGATAAGGGACCTTGGACTTGCACATTTTTTCGTGCATTTATATTTGAGTATGTTAGTGCTCAATGGCACAGAAGCCAACTAAAACTGGATAATTTACGAAAATAAAGTATTATCTATTATTGATCGTTTTCTACCGAAGATAAACATAGCGTCTAATAAGCGTTAGCCGTAGTACAACGACTCAGTTAAGCATCCGAAAAACAAAAAGCGCCTATTCCATCGTGTAAAATGTACTAGCCGGAATGACAACTGGTCTCAATACTACTAAGCTAGCGCCGAGTACATTCGTACTGTCACCAATCCAAAAAGTATTTCTTTACTGCTACATTACCAGAGTAAGTAAATGGTCCCACCCTTAATTTGGTGAAACAAACGGTTCAAGATGGTGGCACTAATGTCCCTCTAGATGAGTGCTGTACAGGTTTAAATACCCTGTTTTTTATTTCAATATTTGAAAAACAACACCACTTAATGCACTCCCACCCGTACCTGGTTACAATTTCGAACTAATGGATCGGATATTTATTGACTCTATTGGTGTTAACAAGCTAATATGAAAGTTTACAGCTTCTCCAGGTCCGGATTCAATAAATTCAAAAGTTCTGAAGTGTACAGGTGTGTGCTCAATTCTGCCCAGTCACTCGACGTTAGGGCAGGTGATTCTAATCCAGAAGTCGGGTAATCTCGAATCCCCCGAAAACTATCGTCCAATCGTGCTTACTAGCATTCCATGCAAAGTCTTTAAAAATACATTATGGGGTTTACCGTTACAAAACCACCATATGATTTTGAGGCATGCCGTAGTTGGGGACTCAGGATCAAATTGACCATCTGCGGTTCTTTAACGTGTACCCAAGTCTAAGTACACGCGTGTTTTCTGCATTTCCCTCCCATAGAAATGCGGCCGCCGTGGCCAGGATTTGATTCCGCGACCTCCCATGCAAAATTTTCAAACACATCCTTTTTCATATGTTGTAAATTTTTTAGAAATGAACTCATTCTTTAACTCCTGTAAACATGGTTTAAGAAAAATATTTTCTTTCGAAGCCCAACTATAGTATCTTTTACTGACTCAGATGTTTGGAAATGTTGATTCTGGTTTCAATACTGACTGCATTTTTTTCGACTTCGCTAAAGCATTTACACTGCTTCTTATGATTACTTTTTCCAAAGCTTCATGAATTACACCTTGACCAAAATGTTCTTGCTCAGAATAAAAGCTTTCTACAAAGTCGTTCACAGTATGCAATTGCGAACAATTCTTCCTCTTGTGCACCTGCAACACCTGGGGCTCCACAAGGGTCTCCCTTTGGCCCCCTGCTGTTATTTCCATTAACGACTTACCAGATATTTCCCTTCTCTTATATCATTTGCAGACGATTGTGTAATCTACCACAATATTACTAGCCCTGATGACTCTAGCAAACTGCAAATAACCTTGACAGCATTTCTGTGTTGTATTACCTGGCGCATGAATTAACATTAACAAAAGTAAATCTATGCATGTAGATTGTTTAACAGCAATACTAACACACTTCGTTATTTCATCAATGGTACCACACTAGAAATGACTCCTAAAGTATCGTGGGTTTTAGATGACCAATAACCATACATGGAACGTATAAAATGAACGCGCGATTTACGAATACTGCCCTAGATTATACCTATGCTGTAACTTTGAATCTGTACCAAGTGAACTTAAACTAACCTTCTACAAAACAGTCGTTCGCTCTAAACTAGAGTATGCCGAAGCAAACTACTATAATAAAACTCACGGAAAGTGTTCAAAATCACGGTGCTTCTCGTTTTACACTGTCTAATTATTTTCGTTACGCCAGTGTTAGGTCTCTGAAACTTACTCTTAGTCTACCTGAACTCTCCACCCCTCGTAAATGTGCACGACTGTGTCATTAGACCTATTTTTTCAACCGCACTCTAAATGGACAACTTATCACACGCCCGTCATTCATATCATCCCACAGTGATCACAAAGGTAAACTTCTTCTTTCTGGGGTTTTTCGTGCCAAAACCAGTTATGCTAATGAGGCACGCCGTAGCGGAGGGCTCCGGATAAATTTTGACCACCTGGGTTTCTTTAACGTACACTACAACGCAAGTACACGGGCGTTTTTGCATTTCGCTTCGATCGAATTGCGGCCGCCGCAGCCGGGATTCGATTGCGCAATCTCGTGCTCAGCAGCGCAACGCCTCCGCTGGCTGAGGCACCGCGGCTGGTAAACGTAAAGTTGGTGTACCGTCTTGTCATAGAAAGTTGCGCCAGGATTCCTTTATTCCACGAACAAGTCTTTATTGGAACCACCTGCATGCTTCCATCACCGCTATTCGAGACAATCAAGCTTGATAAGAGCCACAAAAAACTTGTGTTAAAAGTTTATTGCTGCACATGTATGTGGTCGTTGTTCATGCAGTCCACTACTTTCTTCAGGCCAGGAAATTAATTTATTATATAAATAAAGCTTCTGCGACCCTGAAAGGCATGTCTGCACGTGTCCGTCGTCATGAAAGCACAGCGAAGATCTTTGCAAACTACATATCGGCACGTACTAGAGCACCTGTCTGCGTCATCATGGCAACAGGCGCAGAAAACTCACTTTTGAGGAGCACATGCTTTTGTCTGACTGGCATCTGTCGTTGCAGCATCACATGTGGTAGCGCCTTCCTGGGGCTCGTAGGCTCGATTGCCTGCCAGGGCCCCATCAACATGACATAACGCATTTACTCCGTCCTAAAATGCCCTTGATTCCAATGCACACCCGATTATTATGGCCAGAAGTAAAAAATGAAGTGCCCTTGACTCTTAAATTCGTATGAGTGAAAATCTTGTGTTCTCGCTTCGAGAAAGAAAACTTATTGGGTCTGAGGCACAATGCACAGGGTATCACTCGGGACGCTGTCGGAGGCCTCCGTATTAGTACTACTGTATGAACTACCCAGAGCGTGCCATGCTCGGTGCCATCCACAGCATGGAAATACCTCATTTCCTAAATGCGTTGCAAACAATGGCAGCGTAATGAACTAATATATTTATCAAACTAAAAATATCTGGCACACACTGCAGCGCACATATGTGACTGGTATGTAGCAGTGGAATCTCGATGATACAATTCTGCAGATTACGTTTCTCGAGATAATACGTTTCTTTTTCTTTTCCCGATAATACGATTTGGTTAGATAATACATTGGAGGATACGATTTCTAGATTATACGCTTTTTTACCGGTTCCCGTGAACATCCTATCAACGAGATTGCCCTGTATAGTAAAAAACCTCACCGAGCCTGCCACATGGCAAAGAGCTGCCGACAGAAGGGGATGAGTGCTGTGTTTCGCTGCAATGCCCGACTTGGTGTTGGGTACGTGCAGTGGAACAGGTCCGTGGCATGCGCGGAATCCGCGAGCTCGTAAAGGGAGTGTTCATGGGTGCCAGTACACCAAATTGCTGCCCGCAATGCTCCGGCGCTGGTTTGATGGCAGCGCTGCCAACTGCGAAGGTTGACATGTTTCAGCACGGCTCAACAGAAGAGGTCGTACAGGCATATTCACTCATAGAAGAATGACTCACCGCTATAAAAACATTCACAGCAGCTTAACGTAATGTTGTCGTGTAATGCATTCTATTGAAAGAAATATACAATCAGTCAAGTCTAGTGGTACCATAACCAATGGAGCTGACTTGGAGGATGAGCAATGAAACGAAAATGGTAGGCATGAAGACAGCGGTGTCGATTGTAGAGAAAACGAGTAGCTGATTGTCTAGTTTAAAATAAATTAAACTCTAGGGGAATTACATTTCGGAACGAGAATATGATTATAAGGAACGCCGTAGTTGGAAACTCTAGATCAATTTGGACCTCCTGGGGTTCTTTAGCGTGCACCCAATGCACTGCACACAAGCATTTCTGCATTTCGCCTCTATAGAAATGCGGCCGCCATGGCTGTAATTTGATGAAGTAGCAGTGCAATGCCAAGCCACTAGGCCACCACTGTGGTAGATAGTATAGTTGAGATTTAAGGTACCCTCACAGTGTTTGGGCATTTGAACAAACAAGTGCGGTGCTTGATCCAACATTGGCAATCGGTTGGCAAAACATCAAACTGTTGCACAGTGGGAAAACAGGTGAAATTTCAAAGGAAAGCTCACGTGCCCTTCCCGTAGAGTGAGCCCTGCTTCCTACTAGCGAAAGAAGAGCACATACTGCGTGCAATGCAACGAATTTATGTGACTTCGGTAAATCTTCCGGTGGCAGAACGCGCAATACCGACAGGGCGAAGGGTGTTAGCATCACAAATTTCAGACGTCCTTACACAAAGGCTTTATGGGTTACCTATGTGGCGATGGCGTGAAGTGTCCGAAAAATCAGATGTCTGAAAAACTGGTCGTCTGATGCATGTTCCTATATGTTGCACTGGCTTAAATGCACCAGTTCTGCTCTGTAAAATGCGCATGGGCCTCCTTGACACCGACCATGCCACCGCACATTGGCACTGCCAGATCAAAAACGTGACCCGCAGCGGTGGCTCAGTGAGCTAAGGCGTTACGCTGCTGAGCACGAGATCGCAGGATCGAATCCGTGATCTTTGCATTTCGATGGAGGCGAAATGCAAGGACGCCCGTACGCTTGCGTTGTAGTGAACGTTAAACAACCGCAGGTGGTCAAAATTAATCCGGAGCCCTCTACGACGGCGTGCCTCATAATCAGAGCTGGTTTGGGCACGTAAAGCCCCAGAAATAAGAAGATGAAAAACGTGAAATTCTCCAATACAGTTTCACTGTAAAACAGAAGACAATATGCACGTGGCAGGCCTCACTACAGTCGAACACCGTTTAAAACGAACAGTTCCGCGAAATGCGATCGTTATATCAGTTATTCATTATATATGGACTCGCCCTTAAAAACGCCAAAAAAGTAACCACACTGAAGCTTGCGTCAGCTGTTACAATCCGGCAGCCCTTTGGTCCAATAACGAGATTTTCAATATCATTTGTGTTCCTGGTGCATTCCCGCACCTTCCTGTTAACTTCCATTAGAAACGATAGAACGAAATGTGGCGTTTTGTAGCTCTTTCAAAACGGCTTCCCCTTCCGATCACTTGTCATTCCAAAACTTCAAGCGCAGCCGCAAAATTTCATTCGAGAGCGTTATAGATTATTACGATAGCATCGAAAGATGTTGAAGAGACGAGTTGCCGCGCGAAAGACGATGAAGTGTGTCTGTGCTCTCGGTGCAAGCGATAGTGGGCCTGGCTGTCTGGCTTCAGTGTAAATAGCCTGTAAAAAGCCTCTTTCGTCTGTGTCCTTCCACACGTAACAATACTTTACTAGTCGTGGGACATGCCTATTCTGCACATGACAGCGAAGCGTTCTAGTTGGCCGGAAGCGTGAACTTCGGAATATAGTGCGGCACGCTAGCAGTCTGCGAAGGTCTCTGACATCATGGTCTCGACATTTCGACTGCGTACATCACTCTTATCAGCAGTCGGCTACACGTAAACGAAGCGTCTCTAAACCGTGATCTCCAGAGAACGGCATAGTAACCACCAAACCTTTGCAGCATTGCGTGGCGTCTGCGCGTGGTGCAGCTCTCTCGCCAACTACGGTCGCATCGACAGGAACGCGTGAGTGGCATTGTTATCACGGTGAACAGACATAAATGGTCGTTTCAAATCGTTGACAGGCTTAATGCACATGGTGTCGCATGAAAAATTACGCGAAAACAAGTGACGCCGTCGTAGGATCTGACATTGCACATTTGTTGTAGCTAGGGACCTTGTCCAGTACGTAGCACGCCTCCGTACTGGAGGCACGCCTTGAAAACGCGTGACCACACGGCACCTTTTTCGCGGCTTCCGAAATTCGTGCAAGGGTGTCACTCTCTCATCTCGAAGGCCGTAACGGCGTCGTGTTTGGACGGGAGCGGGGTGCGCGAAGCCCTCCACACAGTTTGGTCGCGTTTATGTGCTTTTTCACTTCGTACGTGCCCTATCTATAGCGTGTCCGGGTTCGAAGCGTTTGTTGTAGCAGCAGGGCGATTTCAAAAAGATTCGTTATATCTGGTAGCAGTTTCCATAAGAGGGTCGGAAAATCGTATATCCACTGAAATGTGCTCGTTATTACTGATAGATCGTTATTAGTGTGTTTGACTGTACATGCATAAGTGAGAAAAGAGAAAACTAGGCCAGAACTTAGCACCGCAATCTCTCCATGTAAGCGAAACCATGTTACATTGTGATAACTGACGTCTTAGCAGCGGCGCGTGCATGCTTTCCGGGCGCCCTTGCTGACTCACTTGTCAGAGTGGCGTTTCTATGCCTCGTATCTCATACAAACTTGCGATTTCCTGTGCAGTGAGGCGCTAACGTCTGCTCTACGCACCTACAGTTATCTGTTAATGCCTCCAAAGTGGACGAACAACCTATAACACCATAGAGAAATGAGTGACCAATGGTCGGATCTAACCACTCGCCCAGTGCAGTAGCCCAACGCTATAGAACCTTTAGGCCACCATTGCACACACGCTTCTTTCATGCCAAAGTTGCATTGAAACATATGGCGCACGCATCAATTGCCAGTTTCTCAGAATTTTCCCTCGTGACGGCTAGCTCTTCGACGCTGTGTTAGATTGTAACGCATTTAGGATTGGCCCATATTTTCTGTTACAGATGACGGCGAAGTGGTGACGTCAGTCTATATACAGTAGAACCTTGTTGACACGATCCCGCTACGTACGATATCCTGGCGCCAACGTTCGCGATCAAGAGCACAAAAAGTTATCCAATAGAGTTACGCTTAATTTTACCGGTTCATACATTCGCGGAAAACAGGATACTTCGGCACCAATGTTGAGTACACCGCTAAATTTGAATCATGATAAATTTTCCGGCCACTAGATTTCATGTAAACAAGAGAAGGCATGAGACTCGCATGATGGAGCAGTAGCCCTTGCTGCATCACCTTCCCTGCAATACTTGCCTGCCCATCTCACGTGAAAAGTCGCCGCACCTTCAGTTTATTATTCGGGTACCAGCAAATCTCCTCCCCAGGTCAACGCACAGCGCATTCACAGCTATCGCCGCTAACCCAATTGCGATAAGCATCTTCGCCTTACAGCGCGCGGGGCGCAGTGCCATTAAAAGCAAACTGCACGCCTTAAATAGGCGATAACCAAAACGCGCCGCCATTCCCTGCTGCAGGTGGCGCAATGTGGGCGTCACGTTTCATTCCGGCGGCATCCGGCTTCATCCACCAGTTCGATTTCGTTCCGGTGTCCTGTCAGTGTATTAATACACTTCACAAAAAGAAAATAATAAAATGCGTCTCGGTACACCGAAACCGCACCAGCTCGACGCGCGCCGACATCTCGTACTGCAATGATTCGCGGTATACGCTTCACCTTACGTAGATGTCAACTTTTTCCAATTTTTAGCTACTTCGGATTCTGTGTTTTCTGAGAAGATTTTTTATCTTTTTTGCCCTAAACGTATGAACGAGGTTGTACTGTAGTACCACTGCATTAAAATGCCCAGCCAATGTACCTGAGTTCTCCACTGCATCGTTAGGTTTCCCATCTGGCCCGATTTTCACCGGCACGGCCGGTTTCGCTTCACCAACTGCCAATTTGACTTCCATACAAGTACGCCATTTGCAAGTTTTATGGTTCCTCCTAAAATTGAACTCTATGACCTGCATAGTATCATACATTGTGCCTAAAGTATTTTTGAATTCCTTACGCAAATTGTCATTAGTATATACTTCAACGCATTCCCCAATTGTTCTTCGAAGGCTGCGAATCTGGCTAACAAAAATACATTTGCAACAGCCCGAACGGTTGCAAAGCAATACTGCTTTTTTAAATTCTTTCAGTATAGTTCAATCAGGCAGAGTTTGTAGTCGGAATACAGTCAACGTCGATTTTTCGGACTCCCTACGGGCCGCGAAAACGTCCGAAAAAACGAATACATGCCTTTTACTGCCCCCAAGGCCTCAAATCACCACAGGGACTAACAAAATAGCTCTGAATGCCTGCCAATACACTTATTAGGCATATCGTATCTCGTACTGCGATAGGAGACGGCGGGTGCTCGAGTGTATATAGAATACAAACAGTGTATTTCCCTACCCACTCTTGGTAGACTTCACCGCCATACTTCACGTATGCTTCATCGCGAAACACAACTGTATGGAGGCGAAGCTGACTTTCAGAAACTGACAATGTGCAACGCGCCGCGCTTTCCGAGCTTCCAATACATTGGCAAGGATTAAAAAGGCGGAGTCGGCTCCATTGCTAACTGCGACGAATTGTTTCAATTAAAAACACAGCACCGAACAGAAAGAAGCTTCTTAGCGAACGTTGAAGTACAGCGAATTTGGGCAACAAACATGTCCCGCAACCATCCTCAGTCGTGGTGACAAATATTGAAGTTTAGAGTGTGTTGAAGCATAAACAAAAGGAGCAAGAACTAAATTTTTCATTTGTTTGTAAAGGTCACAGTCAAACTCGGTAGTAACGAACATGCTTGTGCGCTAAAGGTAGTTTGAAATATCACGTAAAGGGAACTTGCCTGTAACAAGCTCAAACAAACGTTTGTGACAGGGGCGTAGCCGGGGAGGGGGGGGGGGGGTGGGGGGGGGTTAAAGCCCCCCCCCCTCGAAATTTGATCCGCAACCCCCCCCCCCCTTACCCAACCTTGGTTTTCGTCGCTGCGCGCTGACATAATTCAGGAAACCGGTGCTACTACCACAATTTCATTCCTCGGCGCTTTCGTTTGGGTTGGTAATTTACAGCGAATCATGTCTGCGTGTGGAAAAAACTGTCACGGTGTTTGTCAAGGCTTTGACACTCTGTGAAGTTTTGGGCGAGAATGTGGCGGCCGCATTCTGAAGCAACAAATGCGCAACAAATGAACCAACAAATGCGGCAGCTGCATTTTACATGATTTTTTCGCCATGGCAAAGCGGGAACGCGGCATAAAGTCGTTCTGCTTCACTGGAAGCTACACTAGCATGTAAACAACCGGTCGTAAAATTGAACATGGCACCAGAAGTGTAGGCTGTAATGCTGATCGACGCGATCAAGAACCAGCCCTTGCTCTACGACAAGAGTGGCACTAAAACGTACTGTCAGCAATACTCGCGATAGTATTCAACGTCGCGCGACCGGAGGGGCGGCAACGAAGCCTTGGCGTGACCCAACTTCTCGCGCTTTTGCAAAGCCAGGCGAACTCACCACCACCGTTTCCGAGGTGTCCGCGTCTTCCGTTTATTCTTTGACCATTTCTAGAAAACAAGTAGGTAGAAGTATAAAAGCCATTTCTTCTTCCACTTCCATGGCAGACAATAGTTAGGCAGATTGTTCGTTGGCGCTCCATAATTCTCTTCGCACGTGTACGGTATGTTGCAGAAGTCGCGGGGTGCTTTTCTCGTCGCGACGATAGATTGGGAGCGTAGGTCTCACGTAGGACGCGCAGGCTTTGGCGAGCCCCAACACAAGGGCCAGCCCGGGTTTTAGCTGTGGTGTTCCCGTTGCCCCTTTGGTGTCCTGGAGGCGCCGACAATACGAAATGATGAAATGTTATTACAACTTGTAAATAAAAGCTATTAAAGAAATATTATCACGCCTAGGCACCTACCTGTGCCTCAGCGCTACCGCACACGTGTGCGGATAATTACGGAACGCCAACGAGGAATTTACCGAAGGTCGCAGATGACACGCGAAGTTGCGTAAAATGATCACTTTTGATGACGGTACGTGGGTCAAAGAATGAACATACCGCTCGAAATAATGTGATAATGAGCGCCACCACGCCGACAAACGTACGCCGACTAGATGGATCTGGACGAAAACGGCAGCGGCGGCCGCGGCGGCAGCAAAACAAATGTGAACTTGGACAGGCGTGGAAGAAATTTTCCGGCCGCTTTGGTCTTTCCGCCCGCTTGCCGCTTCCCAAGTGTGAACGCAGGCTTAGTCTGCGCGAGAAACGTCTCTTGTTTGCGATTGCGCCCCTACGGAAAGCTGGTAATTACTGCTGTGTTGTTGAATCCCAAACCAGTAATTACGGAAGGCTGGTAGTTGCTGTTTTGTTGTGGAATCCCAAACCAGCAATGTACACACGAAGGGGTTGATGACAGCAGTGAAATTCCACCGACTCGCAATAGAATGCACGAAACAGACAGCCGACAAGCATGAATTACTGCTGCGCGCAGTACAGCGTAAGTAAACTCTTGTTGCAGGCGCTGACAGTTCTCGTCGGAGTTCACATGTCCTGATAAATTGATTATGTGCACTATGCACTGAACAATACCGGAGTTCATTCCTGCATCACTAGTACACCAATCAGTCGAGATTCTGTGAGGTACAAGGCCGCTTCCTGTTTGCACCAGCGTAAGTGAAGCAGAAATGAGTTGCACGCACTACTTAAAATGCGTACACATGCCATATCTATGCTGTGCGGTGAAATATTCTGTACAATTCTGAATCTGTTGACGTAAAGGCAAATGACGGCTGCACGCTTGCACACAGCGGAAGACACAGCGGCCCATGCATTTGCCGCAAGAAATGCAACCCTCTCGTATGAGGGAGCAGGGCGACGAAAGCTTCGGAAAAAAAATTCTTACGCGTTTTTGCGCGTATTTAGGTTTTCTAGCGCAAAGACGCAGCGAACAAGCTATTGCTATGGGAGTAGGTATAGCCTGGTCACACGTGCATTTTCACGCGTATAGCTGTCCTTGACTTGTGAAACGCACTTCGCCCCGACGAGGACGACGTCGTCTACGCTTAACTGAATTTAACAATTAATGATGTCTTCTCCGATCGCACGGGTCGTTCTCAATGATGCGTTTTCGAAGACTGGTCCATTCAGTGGCGCGATGAGAGACCGTTGCTCCAAACGCCCACTGTACCTGTCGTACTTACTCTATTTACTGAGCTTACTTTAGTTTTTACTTCATTTCTTCACAAGGACACGCACACGCGAGGGGGGGGGGTCCCATGTCTTTGATATACATGTATAGAGTCTGCTTAAACTACCGATATTTATTATCGATCACATGACCTAGAGGAAAGCGGAAGCTTGCTCCCCCCCCCCCCCGGTCGGGCCGGTGAACCCCCCCCCCCCCCCCGAAAAAAATTTCTGGCTACGCCCCTGGTTTGTGACGAGTTTGTTATGTATGAATTTGATATCCCTAGAGGAGTAGAGAAGCCAAAAAGGAATCAAAATATTGAAAACAAAGGTACGCTAAGAACAGTGTTCTCAGTGCCCGAAATTGTACCCTTCCCTCAATTTCCGGACAGTACTGCCGCAGCCGCTCAGCTAATATGAAAGTTCGTTCTGAAGCATTAGCCAAGATAACTCTTCAGCTGGTAGCACACACACCGAGTGCAATATGTTGCATTGGTAATGCAAATTTTGTTGTACCATTGTAGTTTTTGTAAGATACTCTGCTTAAATACCCACTTGTTGGGCGGGGATTGTATGTATTATTACGTAAATGTTCAGTTCATTTTAAGGAAATTATTTTATATGAGTAGATGTCAAAAACCTTTGCATGTTAGATAAAGAGAATGTAGTATGTTATTCTGGTTCAACTGCATACGCACTGCACATAGGGAGTCACATTCCACTTATGTGTCGCAAGGGACACCGCAAACATGTTTTGTGCCCCGGAAAATAGAATTGGAGTTCAGCAAATATGGTTGTGAAAGAATGACAGCGCAGCTAGGCAAACTCCTTTATCAGGCATAAAACTTCTATATTCATAATGAGCTTGCAGCGTGCACTCTCTTTTGTAGGTAAACTATTGCTATGGGATGCGTCTCATGCGCCAAGCATCTCAAAGCACTAGCTTGCACGAGGGAATGCGGTAGGAGTATTTCTCTCTTTCCACGCATGCTCCCGTAGCCGGACGGGAAGGGTGTGCAGCTGCTGCACTGGAGGACACGGGTTTCAAATACACGAATGCTTACGCAATTTTCTATTGACAATTTTTACTCGCCAAGATGGACGAAGACACGGCAAACCCTAAGGCGATGGGCAAAGGAAGCTTTGCTTTAAAGGATGTCACTATTGCCGCTTAGCAGAAGTGATGAAAAACCTCAAAAATCTGTAATGAGCACAAAGAAAATTTTTGAATGCGATGCACTGCAATTTAGGTCATATCTAAAAACCATAAGGCGCACTCACTCATGAGTGCACTCACTCACACTCACTCGCACTCATTTCAAAGGCGTGAGTGCGAGTGCGAGTGAGTGCCACTGAGTGTGAGTGCAGGTGAGTGCGAGTGCGAGTGAGTGCCAGTGAGTGTGAGTGGAGGTGAGTGCGAGTGAGCGCATGCGAGTGTGAGTGGAGGTGAGTGCGAGTGCGAGTGAGTGACAGTGAATGTGAGTGCAGGTGAGTGCGAGTGCGTGCCAGTGAGTGTGAGTGGAGGTGAGTGCGAGTGCGAGTGAGTGCCAGTGAGTGTGAGTGCAGGTGAGTGCGAGTGCGAGTAAGCGCATGTGAGTGTGAGTGGAGGTGAGTGCGAGTGCGAGTGAGTGACAGTGAATGTGAGTGCAGGTGAGTGCGAGTGCGAGTGAGTGTCAGTGAGTGTGAGTGGAGGTGAGTGCTAGTGCGAGTGAGTGCCAGTGAGTGCGAGAGGAAGTGAGTGCGAGTGCGAGTGAGTGCCAGTGACTGTGAGTGGAAGTGAGTGCGAGTGCGCGTGAGTGCCAGTGAGTGTGAGTGGGAGTGCGAGTGAGAGTGAGTGCCGGTGAGTGTGAGTGGAAATGAGTGCGAGTGAGAGTGAGTGCCAGTGAGTGCGAGAGGAAGTGAGTGCGAGTGCGAGTGAGTGCCAGTGACTGTGAGTGGAAGTGAGTGCGAGTGCGCGTGAGTGCCAGTGAGTGTGAGTGGGAGTGCGAGTGAGAGTGAGTGCCGGTGAGTGTGAGTGAGAGTGAGTGCCAGTGAGTTTGAATGCGAGTGAGTTCCGGCGAGTGTGAGTGGAAGTGAGTGTGAACGTGGTCAGTGCCTGTGAGTGTGAGTGGGAGTGTGAACGTGACTGAGTGCCTGTGAGTGTGAGTGGAGCTGAGTGTGAACGTGACTGAGTAGTGTGTGAGTGGAGCTGAGTGTGAACGTGACTGAGTGCCGTGAGTGTGAACGGGGTGAGTGCTTCTGGGTGTCTAGAGGTGAGTGTGAACATGAGTGAGTGGTTGTGAGTGGAAGAGAGTGTGAACGTGTTGAGTGCTTGAACGATAAGCAGAGGTGATATCGGTTCACCTTGCTTGCGGAAAAATGGAGGCACGTTGTTTCTACAAGCTCACTCGCGGTGATGACTTATCGCACTAGCAGATTGTGGTCGTAATAATCCAAGGATCAGGCATGAGTGAGACAATCTATAACGAGATGAGCGGATATATTATATTGCGACAGCAATTATATGGACTCTATAAGCGAAGTGCCGTGGTCGTGGACGTCGTTGTGAGGTTCCGTATGAAGTCCAAACACGGTAAAATCGGCGCAGCGTACCGGCGGTACGCTGCGTGTGCGAGTGCAAGCTTGCGAGGGTAAGCCGACACCTGCAGCTCAATCTAGCGCGCGCCAGGGAAAAGGCGGGGCGGAAGCGCGCTGCTTCTGTCGCGCGTCAGGCATTGAAGGGGGGGGGGGGGGGGGGGTCGTCTTGTTCCGGCGGCGGCCGCGTGGGTGTCGCATCTCGAAAGCGATCTGCGACGTGGGAAAAGGGGGGCGCGCGCGCGCGCGCCTCCTCTTCAAAGCGATTTGCGACGTGAACAATGTTCAACTAGAGCCGGTAACTTCGTATGCGCGGTCTTTTCGACGTTTAGTTCGCTTTAAAGCGACAGGCGGCACGAAGGTCAATTCACTCGCGGCTATAGCTGCGCCTCCTTACTCCAGCGTTCTGACAGCGAGTTTTCGCGGTCATCGAGCGAGATGTGTTCGTGTTTACCTGCTCGCGCGTGACACCGTGCTTGTCTATTTAGTTAGCAGGCGAATGTTTACAAGTTTATACGGCCCATTAAACTACTATCCTTGCTTCGTATAGCACTCTACTAATTTGCTATCGCAATCGAAGCTTCGCCTTTAGGGCGAAACTGCGACATTTTCTTTAATACACCAGGGAATATGTATGGGCTGGAGCGCTGATGGCAGACATATCTAAATCATGACAGGCAAATTTTGCCATGACTTCCACTGAGTGAAGACGTTTAATACCGTGTGATTTGCTACGGCTTCGCTGGTCATCCGCCTTCAGAGGGTGGAATGGCTCCTCATTTTCTTCCTGCTTCCCTCTTAAACGTACACGTACAGGCTCCTTAAATAAGCAGGCATAGCGGAAGATGGACTAGCCAAGTTAGCACAGAGTGACAGACACGCACGCTCGCATACATAGAGAGAAAGCGAGGATGCAATGATAGATACCTCTTTGTTCTCCCTTTTGTGTTTCTTTCGGCGTCAAGTGGTTGACTAAGTATACGGACAGTCAATCGCTCCCTCTATTTCCCGCTCGCTTGGCTCAATCCGACCGAAGGGGAGCTTAGCGAGCATGGGCGGCAAGCATGCACACGCTTAATGTCAATGACAGAGAGATGGACAGCGAGAGTTTTGGGCTGACGTCAATGTTTATGTCACCATGAATAAATTGAAACGAATTCCTTTAGTCGTACTAGTTTTGCTATACTTTGCAGTGTTAATAAACCAGCTCTCTTTAATATTTTAGTCAATCAATCCGTTAATTTGTATTTAATAAAACATAACCTTATTGCCTTCCTCTGCACCCCTTCCATTCTTGCAACGAGTTATTTTGTGTACGGAAACCAACCAATATTCGCGTGCTCCAGCACTGTTCAAACAAGCATTTTGTAAGCCAGCAAATTTTATCTGGGGGCGCAAGACGAAGGTGTCTTCTCAGAAAGAAGAGTCGGTTTAGTGCTCAGCATGTACATTGATTTCCACTTGAGGTTATTTGGTTAACATGGCTTTCCCATCGGAGAGCGTATGTTAAAGTGACACCTAAATATTTACGCTGAAATGCACAAGTGAGAGGTGTGTCATTAATATGTAAGTAAACTCAGATATTCGTTTCTTTCTTACTGTTAGCGTTACAGATTTTCGGCATTTAGAGTCATCTGCCACTCCTGACACCAAGAAAAGGTAGAATTTTATATATTCTGATTATCACTGTGTATAATTTCGCGGCACGAAATACAATAGTCAGCGAATAGACGGATGTTACCGTGTAATCGGAAAGACAAATCTTTTATGTATATTAAATTAAACCTGGCTCCAAAACGCTGCCTTGGCGCACTCCCGATGCAACAGGAGCTAAATTGGAAGCTTCGTTATGAATATACACGAATTGTGAGCGGTATAGATCGGCACAGTGACTCATGAGTGCACTCACTCACACTCGCACTCATTTGAAAGGGGTGAGTGTGAGTGAGAGTGTGAGTGCGAGCGAGTGAGTGCCAGTGAGTGAGAGTGTGAGTGGAGGTGAGTGTGAGTGTGAGCGAGTGCCAGTGAGTGTGAGTGCAGGTGAGTGCGAGTGAGTGCCAGTGAGGGTGAGTGCAGGTGAGTGCAGGTGAGCGCGAGTGAATGTGAGTGTAAGTGAATGCGAGTGAGTACCAGTGAGTGTGAGTGCAGGTCAGTGCGAGTGAGTGCCAGTGAGTGTGAGTGCAGGTGAGTGCGAGTGGTGCCAGTGAGTGTGAGTGCAGGTGAGTGCGAATGCGAGTGAGTGCCAGTGAGTGTGAGTGCAGTTGAGTGCGAGTGCGAGTGAGTGCCATTGAGTGTGAGTGCAGGTGAGTGCGAGTACGAGTGAGTGCTGTGAGTGTGAGTGGAGGTGAGTGTGAAGGCGAGTGAGTGCGGGGCCTGGAAAACATTATGGTGAGTGAGTGTTCTCCCACACTGCTGACCTATGGTTATAATATAGCCCATAATACTCGGTAATCAGTCACCGCTTGAAAAATTGTAATAGTAATGTGACTTAGTTACCCCAATACAAGGAAATCTTGCTCGGGTATTCTTGTAACTTGGTTTGGCAAATATGTACTATCGGTTAAAGTTACCGGGTGCGGCTTATTACCATCTTTTATTGCTGTTGAAATCTATGAATATTTCAGGCAGTTAGAGTAATCCGTGCATTCAGTGAGTGTGAGACTGTGGCTTGTAGGCTTCGCTGACGTTATGCAAATGCATCTCGTAGTATCTATATTTACCTGATTATAGAGAAACTATATTAACTGCGCTTACCCACACGGACAAAGACGAGGCAGACAAGACTTGCGCAGATTACTTAGAGAAACTAGATTACTTTAACCGTACTACTTTCGCTCTGCATTCTGCTCATCATTGCTTAATCAATTCAATGCTCATTCATTTTTATTTACTGGGTGGATGAGCATGAAAGCTGCTATTCTATTTGTTTAATATACTCCTAACCACTTTTCCTTGTATGTTTTCCTGTGCATTATTCTTATGTTTCATGTGTAGAAACCATGCAATGTTCGCACATTCCAGAACTGCTATAAATTTGTTTTGCACGCCATGAGTTTAGCTTCAGGTTGCGCAAGGTGCAAGACGTCTTCTGAGAAAGAAGAAATGTTTTAGGGTGGTTGATATGATGTTAATGTGGTTGTCGCATTTAGGATCGTGGGAGCGTAATCGAATATATTTATGCTATAAAAGTCCAGTTGGGTGCTACTGGCAATATACTAAAACCAAGACAGCTGTTCTTTTCTTACAGCTTATTGCTAGGCCAGCGAATTCATAATGTGAAGGGCAATGCCAACCTGCGCACCATTTATAAACGAAGTCCAACGCCTCACTTAAGGTTACACGGTCCTCAGATAAGTTAATTTATTGGTAGAGTATACAATTACCTGCGAACAGCCTCATTGGACAAGGGCACCATACGTCGGTGCATGATGAAACAATCATCACTACGTGATCCACATAAAGGGTTTCTTTTTTTTTTTTCTCTACATGGAACAAACCTGATGGGCCTCCTTTGTCATCAAAGGGTCCCTGAACCACTTTTTATCGAAGTGGAGAAAGGCATTGGAACTGAAAATTGGCTATTTCAGAAATACTTTGCTGAAAAAAGAACTTCAATGCGTTAAGCAGAAGCGGAGTTAATAGCAATCAAACACGGCCCCCGCTGTGGACCCGTTCCTTATTCAATGCCTTGCACTGTGAAGGCTACGGCGGGATGGGGCGACAACGCTGCGCCTTCGATATGTCACCTTGGCGCGCCGTTCAAATTTCATTTTGGAAGTTAACGTAGACGTCAGGACTTCGGATTTTGGTGCCTACGACGCGCTAAACGTGCGCCAAACGCGATTGTCCTCAACGAGCCACAGTGCTCTTAGCCAGTGGAGAAGTGGCGGCACCCCGCGGCGGCCGCGGTGTAGCCGACCGCAGCGAACAATAGCAGTCGCGTATTGGAATGTGCTTTATTGCGAAATAAAGCTCACAGAAAAGAGTGCCGATCATGGCTTGTGTTGTAAAGAGAGCGTCTGAGAGAAAGGCGACTTCGCGCTCCGCTTGCGAGCTCTGCCTATCGCGTACGATAGCAAAACTTGGTTGAGATGTTCATTCATAGCAGCGTATGCTATCCGCGGACTATGTTATTTCACCAAGCCCGAAGGGTGGTTCAGGGTCCCTTTAAAGTAATATTTAGGGCAGACAAGCCCTACAGCGGAACCAATAGAATCCACCAGTGGACACACAACTTCAAATGTTCTCGCACTGCACCGGTTTCACTCTGTTATATATCGCTCACCCCGTCGTCTGATGTCGTTCCGTCAGAAATTTCTATCTTCATGGCCTTAATCTGCGAAAAATGGAAAAAAAGAGGCACCCAGTGAAAATTAACCGAAATTATATTTTGTTCAAAGGAAGGAACCGACGTAGTGTGCAAAGTACGGTAGGAATTTTCTGAATTTTGTCACTCCATCAGTATAAAAACAAACAAATGACGGTCACAATTTCATATGTCTTTATTGGCATGTCGTAACTCCTACGTGACAGCCAAGCGCCTGTTTACGTAGCAGGCGGCATGCCCAGTAACTACTATACATAAAGCTCAACAGAACGCCGTGACTGCGCTTTCTCTTAAAAATAGAATAGCGCTTCTCAACTGAAATAAGTACAGTGTAATCGGAAACTCATAACTGGGACACCAAGCCCATAAGTGATAAGAATAGAAGCATCATCCCAAGTAAATGTTTAGGACTGTTTGGCGCTCGTGTTAAGAGCCCGAGGCGTTGGGTCGCAATATTGGTGCAATGTTACACGATGGGCGTTGTTTACCTCTTGAACGGATCAGGCGTGCGTCCCCATAGAAAGCTACAAATAAGGGCTCGATCACTATACCTTCCTCATAGCGACTTCCTTTGTTTCTCTGTCCATCCAGCGCAGCCAGCGCACTTGACCCAAAAATGTTTCCCGGAGCTCATCGGCAATCCTGAGTACGTACACCTGTGGGGAAAAAATTGGAGGACGCTTAGCTTCACCTTTAAGGACGCGATAGCGTTATCGGGCTTCGTTCGCATACATTTTCTTTCAGTGGAAGCGCTTCACTGCAACACAGAACGTGGGAAAGCCAGCTTACAAGGACCAAGCTTACACCGATCCCCTTAAGGTCAGCGTCACTTTTAAACAGAAATGCATTGCTGGGAAGACGTTTTCCAGGGGCAATATAAGTGGTCTCATATTAAAATGTGAAGGCCCTAGGACCTTCTTATTATTTTATTAATTGTTTTGCTATTGCCCCGACGAGCACGGGTGTCCGAAATGCAATAGGCAGGTGCAGTCCCAATTTGACCTGCCAAGATGCGAGCGCCATCTGGATATCGTTTTCGCCAAGTAACTACCCGAGTGCGCCGCAGAAGGTCATGCTAGAAAGGGGTTTGTGTTTGAGTTTCCTCGTAACAGAAGTACGTTTTCTCGTACATTCAAATTACAATCCGACGCCGAATCTGACGCCGAATGATAAAGGCGTACTTTACTATTTTTCTGACGGATTTCACTGTGACAAATTTTATTTTTGTTCACCAAAACCTTGCACCACGTGGAAGGGCCCTGCGCGGTCGGGATGGTTGGGGATGATTTTCTCCGCCATGGACGCCCACATCCACGCCGACGCCGAATTTTCTGCGACACGGGGCCCTTAGCGCTGTCGAGTTAGAATGCATGCGGTACGCTATAGGCCATTTTATATTCGATGCATGAGCGCCGCCATGTTGCGCTGTTACACAAACTCTTTTTAAGTTTTATGAGATGTGAAGTCACGTACATGGTCATGAAACATTGAACGCATTTATACAACTATTTTCCTGCTAATCGGCAGTAGTAACGTACATTTCGTTGTTAAATATAGCAAACAGCAGCGTTAAAAGGCCCCTAAACCACGTCAGATATTTTTAGTGCGATAGCAATTATATGGACAATTCAACCAGATTTCTTCCGTCGGTATCGCCCTCGTCGTCGCCATCGCCGTGACGTTCCGTATAGATAAAATATTTGCCGCGCGCCGCATGCCCGAGCGGAAGCGTGCGGGGACGCACGCTATCACGGAGAGTGAACGCACTCAATCTCCCACGCTCAAGCAAGGAAGCGGAAAGCCAGCGCCGGAGTGAGCGGGGGGGGGGGGGGGGGGGGATGGGGCAGCACTTCTACTCTGCCAACAACCGCGCTCATCGCTCGCCGCACCGTCTCTTATCTCCACACGGCTCTGACCTTTGTATGCGCTGTGCATTCGCCGCTCAGTTTCCGTTGAATAGATAGACCGCACGTACCTTCGCCCGCTGCGGCGTATGCGCTTGCTGCCAGCGTTTGGACAGTCGTTGTTTGCAGTTATCAGTGGATCTATTCTGTTTGTTTGTGCGCGCTCCACACAGCTTGTTCATTCGGGCCACATTTTCCAACGCACGCTACACTGCAATGCGGCCCGGAATCGGCAGTGCAGCGCTACAGGTGTGTCCCTTCGCACGCGCTGGCCCACGGGAAGCGCTTCTCATCAACACCACCGTTTCACACGCGCCTTTTCGTGGTCATCGAGTCTCTCTTCATGTCGGTCTACTTACGCCGAAGCACACCTGCTTACTTAATCAGCTCATGTTTACTACAATTCATATTGCTACCAAAGCCGCTCACACTTACTTCGTATGACATTGCTGTGTTGCTATCGCATTCATTGCTTCGCCCTTAGGGCGAAACGTGACATTTTTTTAACATTTCAAGTAAACACGCGCATCGAGTTCAGAATGCCGTCACGATCAACGATGCCAACGCTGCAGCGCTACGCGTCGGGCGCGCCACACACCAAAAAAAAACAATGCCGTCCTCCTCTTTTAGCCTTTCCGGTATCCCCACGGTCGCACAATGTCACCCTGCAGGGTGCACATGTCAATGGGGGCGCGACGCTGTT